>NW_012282758.1:0-2666 GCF_000151885.1 Dipodomys ordii
AAACAACTTACTTATGTGAAAATACTCCTGGTACATGTAGGTAAAACCCACATAACAAATATTGTCATTAAAATATCCTGTACTTACATATAAAACTAACTCCTTCTATATATATATTCATTATACATATTTCTTAGTTATCTGCATAAAAACACTTTTTAATTTTTAGCTTCTATTCTTGCTTCTATTTTTTTCTTTGTATTTTATTACCTAATATTTCATTTTATTTACTTTCTTTTATGTATTTTTAACCTAGTTCCAAACTCATTCTTATATTTGTTGCTGGAGGAAAAGTTTGTCACTCCTGCTTCTCCTTTGGTTACACTGCAATATTATGCTATTTTATCCTACTTTGTGAATTACCTCATGTATTAATTTTTGTGTCAGGCAGAATTGCAAGCACCTAGTGAAAGATTCAAGCATAAGTGATAGATAAAAGGATGAAAGGATATTGAACCACTACAGACTAAATATTATATTTGCACTTCATCTTTATGTGGCACAGAAGGCCATTTAACTTTCCTGAGAACAATATTCCTTATTGTAAAAATATATGGAATCAAAGCTACCTTGAGTGCTGCTTAGAAAGTTTAGACAGAAAACAGGGAAAAGAAAACATACTGATAGTATTGAAAAACAAAATTTCTTAAGTTGCTACATTAAAAGATTAAAGGTATATATACCAAATTTATATTTGTAGTTACACCACTATTTAAATGTTAGAATACAGGGAAATTTTTCATTTATAAGTTGGGAATGAAGGAGAGTTCTGAAGAAACATCAGTTGGGAAAGGTGTATGTGTTTCCTATACTAAGATACAAAATTTACAAGACAATGATTTTAAAAAGCTTCCATTCAAAATATAGGCATTTTGTATTATTCAAGGTTGAAGTTGCATATCAAGATATCAAGTCTCAAAGCACTGGAAAAATAGTTCTCCACCAGGCTCAATTTTGTATGTTTTACTTGGAAATTTAAAGATTTTTTCATTGTCATGATTATAAAACACATTTTTATTTGAATACTTTAGAATTTAAAAGTACTCATTTACTGATTTATGTAACTGTAAGCCCTTTGTATATCACCTTTAAAATAACAATAAAAATAAAAATTTTAAAATGCAAAACAGTTAAAAGATCACACTGTTCAAAAAGAAATGTACTCATTACTTGACTTAACTCTAAACCCTCTGTACATCACCTTTATAACACAACAAAGAAAGGAAACTGAAAGAAAGACAAATACCACCAGTAGGCAAATCCTCAGCATTTAGAGTGTGAAAAGCTTTTTTAAAAGCCTAATGTGGGAGCTGGCAATGTGGCTTAGTGGTAGAGTGCTTGCCTAGCATGAATGAAGCCTTGGGTCCTATTCTTCAGTACCACATAAACAGAAGAAGGCAGAAGTGGCACTGTGTCTCAAGTGGTAGAGTGCTAGCTTTGAGCAAAAGAAGTTCAGGGACAGTGCCTAGGCCCTGAGTTCAAACCTCAGAAAGGGCAAAAAAAAAAAAAAGCTTAATGTCAGAAGAAAAATGAAATCTCCCTACTTGCAAAGGCATATGCAGTTAATCTAATTCAGCAACTAAAAACAGATGTTACTGATTTATTCAAAGGTCATCATGTTTACAAATCATATTCATGATATACTGTTTTCAGTATTCAGAGGTCTGTTACACAAACAATATTCAGTTTGTGACATTTGGAAGGCTTTAGATTTATAAATTCAGCTTTTTAAAACAAAATATACACATATACTATCAACCAAATTCACCTGGAAAATTGTTGAGGAATACAATATAAATTCCTTAGAACGAAGAGATAAAAACCAGGTAAAAGAACCAGTCATTTAACTTTAAAATGTTATTTAGTTAAACAGAAAGTTTTCCAAATAACTTAAAGTTCGAGTCATATACTGCCCATGTATATTTGCCCCTCTAACCATGGTTTGCTTGTTGGAATTTTTTAAATTTAAATTTTAGTTTTAATGTAAACTATTTTTTAATCAACTGAACCACATGGATTTTGCAGTTAAGATAGTAGCTGATATTTTACTTACTGTATAATTAATGGCTTTTTCTATAGTCCTTCCTTGTAAAACACAGAACTCCTCACATCAGAGTGGAGAAGTTCAGCCTCATTTCATGAGTTTTAAGGTGTTTTACAGACCACAAGAGAAGATACCTCAGGCGCCTCAAATGCTCTACTGAGACTTTAAAAAGCCTTGGGGAATATCCAACTAACATGGCCAAGCAGCTAGTAATTAAAAATCCCTGTTTCTTTAAATACACATACTTTGTGTAGCATTTTATATATATGTTTATACATGCCAGGGGTAATAGATTATAACTATAGTGATTTCACAAATCAGAAACGGTTCAATGTTTATACACACATGTCAAGTTTTCTAAAAGTACAAACAAGTGAGACACTCATAAACTTTATTTTTGTAGAATTCTAGGTGGTGTTTTTTAAATTTTTAATAGATCTTAGGTTTTACTAAATCCTACTTAACTAGGCACTTGACCCATTGCAACAATGAGATGTACAAGTCGTTATGTCAAAAATGAACTTCACAACTTTGATGCAGGGGGGGGGAGGATTGGGTGGGGAGGCAGGGAGAGGATGGGAAAGAAAAAAATATAAAAATAAAATAAAATAATATATTCTCA
>NW_012282759.1:0-1158 GCF_000151885.1 Dipodomys ordii
AGCTCTTCAGCTCAAGGCTAGCGCTCTACCACTTGAGCCACAGCGCCACTTCAGGCTTTTTTCTTTTTGCTTATGTGGTGCTGAGGAATCAAACCCAGGGTCTCATGCATGCAAGGCAAGCGCTCTACCACTGAGCCATATTCCCAGCCCTCCCTGGGCTTTTTCACTCAAGGCTAGCATTCTGTCACTTTTGCCACATCACCACTTCCAGTTTTCTGGTGGCTAATTGGAGATAAGTGTCTCATGAACTTTCTTGCTCAGGCTGGCTTTCCCTACATGTTTCCCTAGATGGTTTTCTGTTCTCTTAGGTTTAAGTGTCCTTATTTGGTTCGCTTTGCTCATGTATTACACTTTTGTTGGGTTTGATTCCATACACCTTGTATGATTTTGGCCCATACAACCTTTGTGCTAGCTGCATTTGGGGCTGCTGGTCTTTGAGACTTGTGTCCACCAGTTCTCTGACTCCACTTCCAGCTTATTTGGTGATTAATTGGAGATAAGAGCCACACAGACTTTCCTGCCTGGGCTGACTTTCAACTGTAATTCTCAGTTCTCAGTCTCCTGAGTAACTAGGATTACAAGCATGAACCACTGGTGCTGGGCTCCATATTATATTTTGAATGTCTTTGTTGAAAATCATATGGTTATAGCAGCCACACCTTACTCCTGTGTCCTTTCCTGGGGAAGATTTACTCTGCTTGTGACTTTGGGGGCCTGGTACTACAGGTTAGCTGTGTTTCAACCTGACCTCAACTCTTTTGTGACAAATGGCCCTATGGTCTGCTTCTTTTCTCTACCAAGTGTCCATGTGAGATTCTGTTTTCTCTCACTAATGAAAGCAACATATAGGTAACTGTTGCTCCTGTTTCCAGGTCGCTCCTTAGAAGTGAAGCATGACGGGACACCTTCTGAGCCAAGCATATCTGTGGCATTGTCGCAGGTCCGGGACCTGCTCTCCAGGTTCAGCTCTCCAGAATGAGTGCTCCTCTGAAGTCCATGGCCCCATCTTGAGAGGTATTTTTTTTTTTTGGGTCCGGTCGTGGGGCCTGAACTCTTGGCCTGGGCGCTGTCCCTCAGCTCTTCAGCTCAAGGGTAGCACTCTACCACTTGGGCCATAGCGCCACTTCTGGCTTTTTTCTTTTTGCTTATGTGGTGCTG
>NW_012282760.1:0-3453 GCF_000151885.1 Dipodomys ordii
CTTTTTGCTTATGTGGTGCTGAGGAATCGAACCCAGGGCCTCAGGCATGCAAGGCAAGCACTCTACCACTGAGCCACCTTCCCAGCCCCTTGCTTTATTTCTCAAGTGCTTGGATTATAGACATACACCACCATGCCTAGCATAACTATTGTTTTACTAGCTAATAATTTTTCCTAGGTGAAGTTATCATAGATTGGTGGTAATTTCAGCTTGTTCCAATTTCTCACTATTATAAATAATAGCATCTGAGGGGAACCTTATTTTATACATTGGATTACTTCCTAAGGACAGAAGCAAAATTGCTGGTCAAAATATATGAACACTTTTATGAGTCTTAAGATATACTGCCTAATTACTTTCTAAAGAAGCTATAATACATTTATCCTGCTATCTTCAAGAAATGCTACTTTCATGGCAACCTAACCAGTCATGTGAGGGATGAAGGAGGATCACTCAATGTTGCTCTTTTGTTACATGTGAGATGAACAGTCTCCAGCATTTTTTAGTTTTGGCTGTACAGAGTTTTGAATACCAAAAAGTTAACGTAGGTTCCTTAGCAGAGGAATAACATACTGAAAAGGTTTATATACTCATTTATCAAGAAATCATTTACTGAGTGCCTACTGTGTCAGAAGGGCAGGAAATACAAGGGTAAAAAAAAAAAAAACTGCCCTGGAAGAACTCACAGACCAGTAGATATGTCTGGATAAGACACATCATAAGAGAGCTTATGTTTCATCTTGATTAAAAACAAAACAACAACAACAAAAATCTATGACAAGCTGGGTGCCAGTGGCTCAAGCCTGTAATTCTAGCTACTCAGAAGGATGAGATTTGAGGATCACAGTTCAAAGCCAGCCAGAGCAGAAAGTCTGTGAGACTCTTATCTCCAATAAATCATCAGAAAACCAGAAGTAGTGCTGTGGCTCAAGTGGTAGAGCTCTCACCTTGAGCTGAAGAGCACAGGGACAGCGCCCAAGCCCAGAGTTAAAGCTCCGTAACTAACCAAAAACAAACCAAAAAAAAAAAAAAAACCCAACAACAAACTATAACAGAAACTTAAAATTCAGCCGTGTGTCACTTAGTGGCAAAGAGAAAAAAGAGAAGAATATGAGAGGAGTCATCAAGAAGTTCTTATTTTGGGAAGGTGGCTCAGTGGTAGAGCGCTTGCCTTGCATGCCTGAGGCCCTGGGTTCGATTCCTCAGCACCACATAAGCAAAAAGAAAAAAGCTGGAAGTGGTACTGTGGCTCAAGTGGTAAAGCGCTAGCCTTGAGCTGAAGAGCTGAGGTTGGTTCTCATCTTATTCAGAGGGACAGGTAAGAAATAGAATGTTTAAAAGGAAACAGTATAAGCAAAAGTATGGAACAAAGCTTCCTATATACTGTTGTCAGTCTAGGATGTAAGAATGCATGCTACAAGAGATGACATAGAGCCTAGGAGCTGGGGAGGTAACACTGTGATACAGCACTTATCTAGCATGCATAAGACCCTGAGTTTGATCCACAGCACCAATGAGCAAATACACAAAGAACATAAATGACAGCAGATCAGGAGTATCTTGTAGCCACTGAAGTATCTTTTTTTTTTGGGTCCGGTCGTGGGGCCTGAACTCTGGGGTCTGGGCGCTGTCCCTCAGCTCTTCAGCTCAAGGCTAGCGCTCTACCACTTGAGCCACAGCACCACCTCCGGCTTATTTTGCTTTTTGCTTATGTGGTGCTGAGGAATCGAACCCAGGGCCTCAGGCTTGCAAGGCAAGCGCTCTACCACTGAGCCACCTTCCCAGCCCCACTGAAGTATCTTGTAGTCATTCTAGATCTCATGAGAGTCAATACCCATTCCTATGTCATACGATATATGGTATCAGCAAGGAACCATACATATAAGTCCCTACAGGTCTTCAAAGTTAACCAACCAATTCATCCCCTGCATAGAATATCCCTGTCTTACACTGAATTATCTTTGTTTCATGTGTTAATCTCTTGTCAAGCAGTAAAGAATTTTTAGGGTACTGCTCATACCACCTAGCACATTGTAGGTACATGGCAAGAGCTCCAATAAAGTTCATGAACCAATTAACCAGAGATACTTCATGCAATAATACATACTACTATACTCACTAAGCCCTAGCATAGCCCCTGCCAATCTCAGCAGGCATGTAATCACTGCTTCTCTTGGAAGATGCCTTGTGTCCAAAAGCTACCTCTCCTTCCTTGTTTGTGTGTGTGTGTGTGTGTGTGTGTGTGTGTGTGTGTGTATGTGTGTCTCCATCCGTCCGTCCGTCTGTCCGTCCTGGGGCCTGAACTCTGAGCCTGGGTGCTGTCCCTGAGCTCTTCAGCTCAAGGCCAGTGCCCTACCACTTTAGCCACAGAGTCACTTACAGCTTTTTCTGCTTCCGTGGTGCAGGTGAATTGAACCCAGGACCTCTCTGAAGGCAAGCCTGCAATCTCAGACTCTAATCCTGCCCTTAGTGATATGCTTTGAAGAATCTACTCTATAACTTTGCAATTATAAAAAGAGGTACTTCTTTTTTTTTTTTTACAAGATCTAGTAAATATTTAGGTATTTAGATATCTAGAAAGTTTAGTAAAACCCAATAGTCTCCACGAAATGCCAGGGACAACGCCTGCTAAGGGCTGGAGAAAAAATCTCATGGCACATTTCTACTCACTGAACTTGTACTAGTGTCAGAATGGTCCTCACTGAGAGCTATACTATGGACTTTCTACATTTAAAGTCCTCCAAAATACAATAATAAAATATATATATATATTTTTTTGGTCGGTTGTGGGGCTTGAACTCTGGATTTAGGCACTGTCTCTTAGCTTTTCAGCTCAAGGCAAGAACATTTGAGCCACAGCACCACTTCCAGTTTTCTGGTGGCTTTTTGGAGATAAGAGTCTCATGGACTTTCCTGCCCAGGCTGGCTTTGAACCACAATCCTCAGATCTCAACCTCCTGAGTAGCGAGAATTAGAGGTGTGAGCCACCAGTACCTGGCCAATGCAAACTTCTTAACAGTTCAGCTTTACAGGTTAGAGGCTCCTTTCTCAGAAACCCAGCTAATAACATAACTTCTGGCCTCTATACTATTTGGAAACATGCAGAGGCCAAAAAGTCTCATTTTCCTGTTTTCTGAACAAATCCAGCAAAACAGAAAAGCATGGTATTCAAAAATGTTCTCTGATTATAGTTTGCAGAATTGTCTATAATTTTAAAATTTGCTAGTTAGAAAAGGAAGAATGAAGCCAGGTATTGATGGCTCACACCTGTAATCCTAGTTACTCAGAAGGCTAAGATCTGACTATCACAGTTCAAATCCAGCCCAGGCAAGAAAGTTCATGATATTCTTCTTTTTTTTTTAATTGTGAAAATACTGTACAGAGGGGTTACAATTACATGGGCAAGATAATGAGTACATTTCTTATCAAGCATTGTAGCCTCCTCCTTTGTTT
>NW_012282761.1:0-1110 GCF_000151885.1 Dipodomys ordii
GCTAGCCTTGAGCTGAAGAGCTGAGGGACAGCGCCCAGGCCCAGAGTCAGGCCCCACGACCGGACCCTCCCCTCCCCCCCCCAAAAAAAAGAGATGGGTTAGGTTTGGAGTCAAACTGAAACTTATTTCAAGAACTACAAGTCCAGGAAAAGGGAGGATCAATATAAACTAGAAGACCTTTCTTATTGTTAGGATTAGGGATTATTAGTGTAAAGGTTTTGTTGAAGGATTCTATAGGGTTAGTCAAGAAAGGAGTTAGGTTCAGGTCAAAGGGCATCATATTTTACAAAAAAAAAACAAGAGGAGCTAAAGAAAGCTAGGAGGAGTGAAAACTAGAGTGGATTTTGTTTCTGGAAGTTGTGAGTTATAATTAGGATTAGGGTTGTGATTAGGGGTTTTGGCAGGGTTAGGGTTGAATTTTGGATAAGGGTAAAGGTTACAGTGAAAATGAAGGAAATTTTAGGCATAGAAGTAGAATCAAAATTAGAATTGACCTCAAATAGAGCATTGCTGTCATTTTTAGGATTTGGATACAATTAGGACTAGGCTCACCATTAGGCTCCTATTAGGGTTAGAGTTTGGATAAAATGAAATATTTAGGGTTGAACTGCAACTTCTTTTCCAAATGTGTGTGTAGACCAAGTTAGGATGCATGAAAACTAGTGTTAATTTTAGTGTAGGTGTGTTATAATGGTTAGGGTGGGAGTGAATTTTCCAATTAAGGTTGGGTTAATAATAGGATTAGGAAAGGATAAGGATTAGGGTAATACTGCTTACTCTCTTGCAAATCATAAGTACAAGAAATAGAGTGAATTAAAACTAGAATAATTCTCTGTTAGGATTCCTGGTTAATTAGAGATAAGATTAGAGTTAGAGTGCTGGTTAAGGACTTTTTTGTTTAAGGTTAGAAATGGCTTAGGTTTGGGGTCATAGTAAATCTGATTTTATAAATTATCTGTCCAGGAAAAGTGAGAATCAATGTGAACTAGATGATCTTTCTTTTTTTTTTTTTTTCTTTTTGGTCGGTCGTGGGGCTTGAACTCTGGGCCTGGGCGCTGTCCCTCAGCTCTTCAGCTCAAGACGAGCGCTCTACCACTTGAGCTACAGCGC
>NW_012282762.1:0-1981 GCF_000151885.1 Dipodomys ordii
ATTCTTTCTGATGGAGGCATAGAATTCCATTGTGTATATATACCACATTTTCTTGATCCATTCATCTACTGAGGGGCATCTGGGTTGCTTCCATATCTTAGCTATAGTAAATAGTGCTGCAATAAACATAGTTGTGCTGGTAGCTTTAGTGTGGTCCTGTTTGTAAACATTTGGGTAAATACCCAAAAGTGGGATTGCTGGGTCATAGGGGAGCTCTATGTGGAGTCTTTTGAGGAACCTCCATACTTTGTGTCAGTTTTCTTTACTGAGTCATTCCTACTCTTCCTCTCTCTCTCTCCCTTTTCCCCTGTAATCACCTTGGGTTACAGGAAGGACAAATTGACTGACTTGATAACATCTTTACAGTGGAAACCACCACTCAGGAATGAGTGACCAATCGGGGCCTGTGCAGGACAGATCACATGACAGGCAAATGTCTCTTATTGTAACAAGGCTCCTCTTAGCTGATCCAAGGACAAGGAACTACTGGTCCAACATGTGGTCCCCACCTCTGATGGCCAGAGCACACCGTTAGCTGCGCCTGCTCTCCAATTTGTCCTTCTCTATTTAAACCTGAAGCAAATATCTGAACAGGGAAGATGGGCTGAAATGAATACCTTTTCTCTTCCCAAAGCATGCTCATGCTGTCTGTGTCAATGAAGTCTTCCTCTAATCTCCACCATAACCTGTCTATTTAAGCGATGAGTGGATGTATGTGATCTATGAAACACTGGAGTTTGGCTGGGCTTACTCCTGTAACAATAGTACCAGAAAGATAAAATGCTATTAAAAAGTTTTTGTAAGCAAAGTGGTGATGGCACATGCCTACAATGCCAGGACTCCGGTATAGAAAGCAGGATTGTGAGCATTCGGTCTCTGAGATGGAGCTCTGTTTATAAAAGGAAAAATAGATTTTTCCAACAACACGAAATGCTGGTGAGGAAGTGTGGGGAGAGAGAAGCCCTTAGTTGCCATTGTTGGGATGTAAGGTAGCACAACCACTGTAGAAGTCATTTTTTGAGGTTTCTCAAAAAATTAAAAAATACAATGACTTTCTTACCCAGCCACACGACTTTTGGGCACGTAGCCAAATAATGTAAATCAATATAGAAGAGACATATCCACCTACCCCTGCTTACTGCAGCTCTGATCAATAGCTAAACTGTAGAATGAGTCCAGATGCCCAACAACCCACAAATGAATAAAGAAAATATGGTATGTGTATGTATACTATGAAGTCTTACTGAAACATAAAGAAAAATGAAGTTATATCATTTGCAGGGAAGTGGATGGAACTGGTAATAATCTTCCCATTGCATGAGATAACCCAAGCTCAAGAACCCAAATAGTACATGTTTTCACTCATTTGTGGAATATAAACCTAAAATGACGACAACAACAACGATGATGATGATGATGATGATGATGATAGGACATGGATATATAATATAATATAATGGAGACATGGGAGAATTAAGGGGAGGGGCTGGAGAAAGAAAAATTTACGCAGGGGTGAAGAGGATAGAGGTATGTTACTTATTATATAAAGACAGCATAATGAAACCCATCAAACAGTGTTGGCAAAGTATGGGAGGAAGAAGAGCTGTCTGTGGGAATTTGATGGCGGGGTATACTTCATCAGCCTACCTTGTATGCATCTATGGACTTGTCATAATGAAACTCCCTTATATCATGAATGAATGCTAATTTACAAATTGTAAAAGTGAGATTAGAAGTGATTCTCCTCATTGCATAGAACATCACAAAAGATGTTATCCATCTGCCGGGCGCTGGTGGCTCACACCTGTAATCCTAGCTACTCAGGAGGCTGAGATCTGAGGATCGTGGTTCAAAGCCAGCCCGGGCAGGAGAGACCATGAGACTCCTGTCTCCAATAAACCACCAGAAAACCGGAAGTGGCGCTGTAGCTCAAGTGGTAGAGCACTCGCCTTGAGCTGAAGAGCTGAGGGACAGCGCCCAG
>NW_012282763.1:0-2554 GCF_000151885.1 Dipodomys ordii
GCTGTGGCTCAAGTGGTAGAGTGCTAGCCTTGAGCTGAAGAGCTGAGGGACAGTGCCCACGCCCCAGAGTTCAGGCCCCACGACTGGACCCAAAAAAAAAAAAAAGGAATATCAGCTAAAGAAAATCAGGAACATTCTTCTATAAGTATTCCAATTCAGTTATGTCAAAAAACATACATATGAAAATGCACAATTTTCTTAACCTATAAACTCCTAGAATCACTACAAGTACCCAGTGTTCCTAGTTGTCTGATAATGTAATTATTTTCTTTGCAGAATAAAGCCAGAACTATCTCATTTGGGAGCTGAAAAAAATTAAACAATTAATAGTCAATGAATGATGAACAAAATAATGTTTTATACAGCTGATAAAAATATAATTATATAACAGTAGTAAGATTTTTTTCTAAAGTTAAAATATTTAAAATATAAAATTTAAAAGCCTACCACTTTGTTGACCATCTCCATATCACACAGATTGTCCACTAAAATTCGACATGCTTCTTCTTTACCCCAGTGAGCTGCAGCATGAAGAGGTGTCCAGCCATCATAATCTTTAATATTAACATCATAGCCTGCCTGTATTAAAAGTCTAAAGAAATTACAATGAGATAATCATTAAAATCCAGAAATTAATGATCAATAGTATTTTACTAGTTTAACTAAAATCTGTAACACATTTCTTTAGAGATCAAATTCTCAGTGAATTAACTGGGAACAACAGAAAAAATCGCCCAGAAAAAGAGGCTCTTGAGTCACTGACAAAAAGAAGCAGTTTTAATTAATTCCTGATGATTTTATTAAGTCTTTTTGGTTTGGCCTAACACTGATTCACACACTCACATCTATAATCCTTGCTATTCAGGAGGCTGAGGACTGCTATTCAAAGCCAGCCCAAGCAGGAAAGTTCATGAGACCCTTATCTCCAAATAAGATTCTCCTCCCTAGTCCCCCGACCCCCTCCCCCCCAAATTGGAGTTGTGGCGCAAACTGATAGAGCCTAGCCTTGAGCAAAAGAGCTCAGGGACAATGCCTAGGTCCCAAGTTCCAGGGCCATGACCAACCAAAAAAACAAACAACAAAACCAAAACTGGTCTATAAAAACTTTCATGAACATTTATAGTTTATCATAGAAATTCTCAAACAAAACAATAGTATTCAAAACGAAACAAAATTAAACATATATTGAAAGAAACTGAGTGTAATTTTTTTGCATCAGTAAAAAGATATTACAAAAAAACCATTAACAAGCTAGATAAATTTATTGTTTTATTTTTATTTTTTTTTGGTTGGTCGTGGGGCTTGAATGCTGGGCCTGGGCACTGGGCCTGAGCTCTTCAGCTCAAGGCTAGTGCTCTATCCCTTGAGCCACAGTGCCACCTCGTTTTCTGCAGTTTACTGGAGGTAAGTCTCACAAACTTTCCTGCCGGGGCTGGCTTTGAATCACAATCCTCAGATCTCAGCCTCCTGAGTAGATAGGATTACAGCTGTGAGCCACTGGTATCTGGCTTTGAAAAGGGATATTTTTTAATACAATGAAGAATTGGGTAACTTTCCATTATTATGCCTCACTAAGCCTTTGCCATTTAGAAATTATGCTCACAAATTTTTATTTATTTTTTATTGTGAAAATACTGTACAGAGGGGTTACAATTACATGGGCAAGATAGTGAGTACATTTCTTATCCATATGCTCACAAATTTTAAGAAACTTTTTTTTAACCTTTATTACATGGATACTACGATATTTTCTATTCTTTTGGTAACTGGCTACATCTATTTTGGACTTGGTAACAGTTTGAAAAGATTTGTAAAAAGTTTTACATTACAAACAGATGGTGACAGGTAAACTAAACAGCAATTCTAGAAGGTTATTTTACTAAAATTGTATAGGGACTGAAAAAAAGGTAGGAAATCTGGGAATGGGTTATCCAGTTCATTGTTTTTACTGATAAGCAGGAATAAAGGACAGTATCAATATTTAGAAACTCAAATGGATTAGAAGTGGAAGTAGATGTTATTGTGAGCTAGTCTTATTCCTTTTACATACAGGCAAAAAAGTTATGCAATGAACATTTTAGAAAATACCATTAGTAACACTTTAGAAAAGTATGTAAAAGAATTCTAATCCAAGGAAATTGGCTGATAAGTATAGAGCCTTAGTTAACACTGCTTATGCCTTAATAATGAATATTCTGCTATTAGTGTTCCTGTAATAGAAACTGTATTTTAGATGAATACTTATTTATATTAGTAAATGGTATTTAACAATATGAAGCTCTCAACTAGTGAATATGGAAGCCTTAAAATTACTCTACTAACTCATTAGTTCAAAAGATAACATATAATGGTTGAATGACACTGAAATTCACCTCATGTAAAACTTCAGCTTAAGAAAATCAAGAGCAAAAAACTGAAAAAAAAAATTTTTTTTTTGGTTGGTGGTGGGGCTTGAACTATGGGCCTGGGCGCTGTCCCTCAGCTCTTCAGCTCAAGGCGAGCGCTCTACCACTTGAGCTACAATGCCACTTCCGGTTTTCTGGTGGTTTATTGG
>NW_012282764.1:0-6318 GCF_000151885.1 Dipodomys ordii
ACACACACACACACAAATGGTTTTAGCATTTAAAAAAAATTCAGAGTCAGGTGCTAGTGACTCATGCTTATAATCTTAGCAGCTTAAGAGGCTGAGATCTGAGGACAAAAGTAGCCCAGGCAGGAAAGTCCATGAGACTCTTGTCTCTATTAAACCTCAGAAAAAGCCAGAAATTACACTGTGGCTTAAATGGTAGGAACACTAGCCTTGAGCACCAAAAGCTCAGGGACAGTGCCCAGGCCCAGAATACAAAAAGAAAAAAAGAAGAAGGAGGAGGAGGAGGAAGAAGAGGAGGAGGGAAGGAAGGAAAGAAGGAAGGAAGGAAACAGAGAAAAGAAAAGGAAAACAAAGAAAAGAAAAGGAAAGAAAAGAAGGAAGCTGGGTGCTGGTGGCTCCCACCTGCAATCCTAGCTACTCAGGAGGCTGAGATCTGAGAAACATGGTTCAAAGCCAGCCTGGGCAGGAAAATCTGTGAGACTCTTTTTTTTTTTTTTGGTCCAGTCGTGGAGCTGAACTCTGGGCCTGGGCGCTGTCCCTCAGCTCTTCAGCTCAAGGCTAGCACTCTACCACTTGAGCCACAGCGCCACTTCCGGCTTTTTTCTTTTTTCTTATGTGGTGCTGAGGAATCGAACCCAGGGCCTCGAGCATGCAAGGCAAGCGCTCTACCACTGAGCCACCTTCCCAGCCCCTCTGTGAGACTCTTATCTCCACTTTACCACCAGAAAACTGGAAGTGGCATGGTGGCTCAAAGTGGTAGAGCATTAGACCTGAGCTGAAGAGCTCAGAGACAGTACCCAGGCCGAGTTCAAGCCCCATGACCGATCAAAAAAAAAAAAAGTCTCAAAATAAAACTTTCCTGCTTGTTCTGGCTTCAAACCACAATCCTCAGATCTCAGCCTCCTAGGTAGCTAGGATTACAGGCGAAAGCCACCAGCACTTAGCATAAATCATTACTTTAATAAATCCTCCTCATAGCACCCAGTTTTAGACCAACATGAGTGACCAACATGAGTGACAGATACACCTAAGAACACTGACTAGGTCCTGACAGCTGATCCCACAGGGCCACTGGAGACCCCAGCAACAGTTTGTCTGGTTGTTACCAAACGTTCTGGACAACATGCCATCTGATCCTAACCCACATCAGGTGGACCTTAGGAGCTGCTGCTGGAGGAAAATTCCAGAAAAAAATGACCCAGTGGCCAATTTCCCCACTCTCCAAAACCACTATATGGATAAAATGAAGTTCAGATGAAGCTAGAGGGGAAAAACCCATAAAGAGACTCCAGTAAATTGGACCAAAGGAATCCAACTCAAGACAAGAGGTTAGCCAGGTAGTTCACACCTGTAATCCCAGCACTACAGTGACTAAGGCAAAAGGAGCATCATGAGTTCCAGATGAGCATGGGCTACACAGCAACCTTGTCTTAGAAAACAACAAAACAGCTGGGTGCCAGTGGCTCATGCCTGTAATCCTAGCTATTCAGATGGCTGAGACCTGAGGATTGCAGTTCGAAACCAGCTTGGGCAAGAAAGTCTATGAGACTCTTATCTCTGATTAACTACCCAAAAAAGCTGAAAGTGGAGCTGTGGCTCAAGCAAAAAGCTAAGGAACAACACTCAGGCCCTGAGTTCAAGCTCCAGAAGAGGCACACAAAAGAGAGGGGTGGGGGGGAAGAGAAAGATAATAAAACAACAAAACAGAAAAGCTCTAAAAATAAAAGATGTGAGGCAGAATGAAGCCCTTTGTCTTAAAGCTAAATGTGAGCTTCAGGTTTGGTGTTTTTTTTAAGACAGTGGAACAGCTTAAATTTACAAGTCAATGTGTACAAAGAACCTCCTTAGCTTCCTCTGTGTGTGTGTGTGTGTGTGTGTGTGTGTGTGTGTGTCCTAGCACTTGAACTCAGGGCCTAGACACTATCCTTAAGCTTTTTTGCTCAAGGCCAGTGCTCTGCCACATGAGCCACAGCTCCGCTTCCAGCTTTTTGGAATAAGTCGGATTGCAGGCATGAGCCACCAGCACCAGCCGAAGTAGAATTTTTCTTTTTTGAAAACCTCAAAAAGTAGGCAGAAACAAACGAGTTTGGCTCTTGGTGATAGCACCAAAATGACCACTCAGGCTATGTCTAATGTGAGTGCTGTCATAAGCAAACACATGGTTCCTGCCCGTACAAGGTCCTGCTTATAATACAATGGAATATATATTTGGTCTTTGTTTTGTTTCCTGGCATACAACATACAATTCTTCTTTTTTTTTTTTTGTCAGTTGTGGAGTCTGAACTCTTGGCCTAGGCGCTGTCCCTTAGCTCTTCAGCTCAAGGCTAGCGCTCTACCGTTGAGCCACAGCACCACTTCCAGCTTTTTCTGCTTCTGTGGTGCTGAGGAATCGAACCCAGAGCCTCATGCATGCAAGGCAAGCGCTCTACCACTGAGCCACCTTCCTAGCATCCTGACATACAATGCTTTAAACCCTAAAGTCTCAACAGATGACTGTTGTCTAGGGGTTCTCAGATAGTTTTGGCAAGGGAAGGGAGAGGGACAATGACATAGTCATACCATGTAATGAAGCTTCTATAGAACCTCATAATGACAGAGGACAGGGTGAAGGGAAATAGATGGCTGAGCAGGTGCAGATGTCTGAAAGGTGGCATTTCAGACAGGCCACAAAAGTGCCACACCTCCTCTCTGGTACATCACTGTAGGTCTCTCTGGCTGTTCCTTCTCATAATCTGCAACCTCCTTTGTACCAGTTGGTCAGAAACAATCTGTTTCTGAAGTGGGGGATAGTCTTTTGTGATTGAGTCCTCAACCTATGAGACCTGATACAATCTCCAGGCAGGACAATGTCAGAACTGACTTTAATTAGAGGACCCCCTTCAGATTCTACATGGAGAAATTGCTCAGTTGGATCATCTGTGGTAAGAAGTGTCAGGTTGACTGTGGGAGTTGTTTTCCTATAACTCTAACATCAATCATAAGACGTGATAGGAATGAGTCTACGCTCTGGAAAGAGGCAGAAAGCATCAAGAGTGAAATGTCTGGACAGTAACAATTCAGCTAGGAGTTCTCCAAACTACAAAATGTTAACGTTCAGGGTCCTCAGAGATCTTAATTTTACTTTTATTTTTTTAATTAGCTTTCATTAGCTATACAAGGGGGATTTCATTGTGACATTTCCACACATATAAACACATCAAACCCACCCCTTGGGACATCCTCTCGACCTCCCTCCTTACGTCTTTTTTTTTTTTTTTTTGATTGGTGGTGGGGCTTGAACTCTGGACTTGGGCGCTATCCCTCAGCTCTTCAGCTCAAGGCTAGCGCTCTACTGCTAAAGCCACAGTGCCACTTCCAGTTTTCTGGTGGTTTATTGGAGATAAGAGTCTCATGGACTTTCCTGCCTGCGCTGTCTTTGAACCGTGATCCTCAGATCTCAGCCTCCTGAGTAGCTAGGATTACAGGTATGAGCCACTGGTGCCCAGCATATCTTAAAACAAACTCAAGCCCAGTGACCTAATGGCTCATGTTTATAATCCTTACTACTCAGAAGGCTGAGGTCTGAGCCGGGTGCTGGTGGCTTACGCCTGTAATCCTAGCTACTCAGGAGGCTGAGATCTGAGGATCGCGGGTTCAAAGCCAGCCTAGGCAGGAAAGACTGAGAGACTGCTATCTCCAATAAACCACCAGAAAACCGGAAGTGGCGCTGTAGCTCAAGTGGTAGAGCGCTCACCTTGAGCTGAAGAGCTGAGGGACAGCACTCAGGCCCAGAGTTCAAGCCCCACGACCCACAAAAAAAAAAAAAAAGAAGGCTGAGATCTGAGGATCATGTGTTTGCAGTCAGCCTGGATAGAGAAGTCAGTGAGACACATTTCCAATTAATCACCAAAAGGCCAGAAGTAGAGCTGTGGCTCAAGTGGTAGAACACTAGTTTTGAGCAAAAAAAGTTCAGGGACTGTACCCAGGTCCTGAATTCAAGCGTGAGTACTGACAAATAAATAAAATGTCAACAGGTTTCATTGTTCTATTTCCATACATTCATACTATTCATCCTCATTCACTCTCTATAAGCCCTCCCCCCTCCTGTCAGAAGCTACTCCCCCAAAAGAGCTTGTTCTGCTTTCCTTTCCTGTCCTCCTTTTCTCAGTGTGTATTAATTATACCAACAGGTTTCGTCTTGGTATTTCAGATGCACATATATTGTTTTTAATTTTAATCAGAATAACCCTGGCTATTGCTTTCTTTTTCCTCATCAGCGACCCCCTATTGATCAACAGCTTCCATTGAGATTCCTAAACCACCTTCATCCATAGTTGTATTGTATTTGGAAATTATTGGTCCTCTATCTTTCCTTTTCCCTCTCTCTTCCTCTCCTCCTCCTAAATAGTCCCATAGTTAGAATCATGATCTGTGTGTATACAATTATGTATATAGGAAGGTCTCAAAAGTACAAAATGTTAATGTTCAGAGAGATCTTTCAATTCCCCCTCCACGTCTTACTGTCTGATGATAAACTTAAGGTCCAGAAAAACAAAGAGGCTTACCCAAGACTGAATTGCTATATGGTGCAAAACCAGGGCTGGAATCTACTTGCTTGTCCCAGGTGAGGACCACTTCTATTTCCATTTTGGCAGCACTGGACATTTTACTCAGGGCCTTGTGCTTGAAAGGGAGGTACTCTACCAATTGAGCTACATGCCCAATGCTTTTGATTTGGTTATTTTTATCCAGGCTGGCCTGGACTGCGATCCTACTCTTTGCTGCATAGCTAGAATAACAGGAGCTTGCCACTGTGCCTAGCTTGCTTTCTTCTTTTTTCCTCTTGTGAACTTTTTGTCCCAGCTGTGCCTCAAACCTTGAGGTTTGAAGCCAGGTGCTGGTGGCGCACATCTGTAATCCTAGCTACTCAGGAGGCTGAGATCTAAAGATTGCAGTTCAAAGGCAGCCTGGACAGGAAAGTCCCTGAAACTCCTATTTCCAATTAATGACCAGAAAACCAGAAGTGGAACTGTGGCTCAAAGCAATGGAGAGCTAGCTTTGAGCCAAAGAGCTCAGGGACAGTGTCCAGGCCCTGAGTTCAAGCCCCTAGACCGCCAACAAATACAAATAAATGACTAACCTTGAGGTTCAAGCCTAGCCTCCTGAATAGCTAGGATTACAGGTCTGTGCCACTGGTGACTGGCTTTGCTTTTGTATTTTTGAGACAGTGGCCAGCTGTATAATCTAGGCTGGCCTGGAACTCACTAGCCCAGGCTGGCTTTGGTTCCTATCTTTTGCTTTAACTTCTCTAGTGCTAGGATTACAGTCCTGTGACACCATGGCAGGAAGGGGACTGGAAGGTTTCTAAAGAAAATAAATTTCTCTAATGCATCAAGAATTGGCAGTTGTTAGCTGGGCAGCTGTGATTGTTTACGTCCTAGCTACTCAGGAGGCTGAGATCTGAGGTTCACAATTTGAAGCCAGATAGAACAGGAAAGTCCATGAAACTCTTATTTCGTGATAAAGCGTTAGCCCAGACAAGCCCCCAAAACCGACAAAATGATATAAAAAGTCAATCCTCTGCGTTATGTTTTACTCCACCTAGGGATCTCCTGAGTCATGCATGCATGCATGGAATGCACATTAGGAAAAATGCTGGACATTGGATCTCTTCCAAGGCCACTGGGAAACTTGTCTGATCAACTTTTATTCTCCCTAGTCCAAGCTCTGCTGAGGCCGCTCCGGGCCTCAAGCTCAGCTCAGCTCTAATTCCGCCCTAGGACGCAGCGGATCAGTTTGCTCCCACTCCTCCCATACTCCGGTAACGGCGGGTGCACGCTTTGCTCCTCGGGAATGCTGACAAAGCCAAGTTTCTCCTCCGGGGAACCACGGCTGGGCCCGGCGGGGACTGGGGGTCCCTTGCGGCCAGGCGTCCCTTCCAGCGAGCCCTCGGCCGGGTCTGCGGGGGTCCCGGCGCTGCGCGGAGACACCGCCTCCAACTACGGGAGACAAACCCAGTCTGGCTCCACACCCGCCTCACCCGGACCGGCCAAGTGCGGGAGGGCTGGCCCGCGGGGCGTCGCGGGGATCATGGGCGCGGGCCCGGGTCTCCCCGCAGCCAGGAGGAAGACACGTGCGCGGGGCGCGCGGCTCCGCGGGGCGGCGCGGACTACACGTCCCAGGGGGCGTGGAGCGAGGCGGAAGAGGCGGGCCGGGGGCGGCCGCTGCGGGACCCCGTTCGGAGGAGCTTTGTCTTAAAGCTAAATGTGAGCTTCAGGTTTGGTGTTTTTTTTAAGACAGTGGAACAGCTTAAATTTACAAGTCAATGTGTACAAAGAACCT
>NW_012282765.1:0-1028 GCF_000151885.1 Dipodomys ordii
GAGTCTCATGGACTTTCCTGCCTGGGCTGGCTTTGAACCGTGATCCTCAGATCTCAGCCTCCTGAGTAGCTAGGATTACAGGCGTGAGCCACCGGCGCCACGCGGAGTCTAGTTCCTCATTTGTGCCATTTATTATCATCAGTAGTCCCAGATGAGGCTCAGAGGTACAGGTGCAGTTAGCCTGTCCAGGTGAGACGCACCGGTGCAGGAGCAGTCACCTGTCCAGGTGCGCCAGCACCTCCTGGCGAAGCACACCGGTGCAGGTGCGGTCAACCTGCCTAAGCGAGGCACACGGGTAGCAGCAAAAAACAAGTGCGCTCCACTGGCGGAGGCTCCTCGGGCCCGGGATGGCGCCAAGGCCGAGGACACAAGGGCCATTCCGAAACTGATTCCTTCTCGGGCCCAGCATGGCCTACTGGGACCCTGCTTGCCAGTACCGGTATTTCCCCGGGAAACGCAAAGAAGGAGTCGGCCGCCTCGACTTTCCAGCGCCTAAGTCCGGCACGTGCTCGCGCTCCGCATCGGGAGCGCGCCCTCCCGCGCAAGCGCACACGCCTGAGGTGCCCCCCGCACCGTCCCGGGAAGACCCTGGACTCACGCCCGCCTTCACCTCGCGCCGCCCCCGCCTAGCCTGCTCTTTCCGTTTTCCCTTTCGCGCCTGCGCGGCTCCAATTGTTTTGGCTTTCCGGTGGAATCTAGCAAAGGAAGAGGGTGGGGTGCGGGACGTCTGCAGAACCCGGGAAACTACAGAGGTGCGGCCAGTGTTCCCAAGAGCTCGGCAGCTGGAAAAAAAGCAGGTGAGAGGTGAGCCAGCGAATCTCCGGGGCCTGCTCAAAGCGCGCTTCCGGGCCGCGGGCGAGGAACGTAGGGGCGGAACTAGGGCGCGTGGGGGCGGGACCAGAGCTGGGGGCGGGGCTAATGCGCGTATGGGGGCGGAGCCAGGATGCTTGGGGTTGGGCTTGGGCGTCTGGCGCTCCCGGCTGACGAGGCGGCGCTGACGAGGTGGCGCGGGCGGTGGACGGCGCGCG
>NW_012282766.1:0-2406 GCF_000151885.1 Dipodomys ordii
TGCCTGGTACTCACAGTTATATCTGAAAAATTCTCCTCTAGTGACCTCTTGCCATCTGAATCATGGGCACAATTAAGCTGAGCCAGAGGATCACTGGGCCAGGGCATGACATTAGAAACCCTCCCTCAGCACATGTGTCATGACTGCTTGACACTAAGAGAGGAGAGGGGAGGAGCTGAACACTGGTGGTTCATACCTGCAATCCTAGCTATACAGGAGGCAGAGATGTAAGGATCTAGGCTAGAAGCCAGGCCTCACGGCAATTTTCCCGAGACTCTTATCTTGGGTGAAACATCAAAAATTCAGAAGTGGTATTATGACTCCAGTGATATGATGCCAGCCTTGAGCATAAAAGAGAGGTCCAGGAGCTCTCTCAGGCCCTGAGTTCAAGCCCTAAGACCAGATAAAAAGGAAGAGGAGAAGTAGGAGAGGAAACATAAGCTGATTGAAGTGGCCCCAGACAAGGAAACATGGAAGCATGGTCTTTGTTGCCCATATCACAAATTGGTACAAGAGTGTTGTGTCAGAAATGTCTCTCATGTCTGCGGGGTGACTGGTGTGCAGATTCCTCTTTTCCATGTAGTCTGTCATGAAGACCAAACCGGACACAAATGTAGTTTCAGGGTAGCAGCTCATGATCCAGGTCATGTTGAAAGGGACACCACCAAGTCTGTGCTGAGCAGAAAGGAGATATGAACAAGATGGTGAATCTGGGATTCAAGACTACCCTGAATCAAGAAATGGGAGACAATTGGGAGCACTTTGGCAGAATAAGGAAGGCCCACTATCATTATAGATCTGATAGGTTACCCAGATGGTTTCCAGCAGGAATTCACTGAGTGTTCATGTGACCCCTACCTGTGTATGGGAACTAAAAAAAGCTAAAGGAACCAATGTCTGAGAAGAGGTCACTCTCTAATGGACAGAGTACAGAACACATCAGAGCTTTTCCCTGTGGGAATGCTCATCAGAAGTAGGAGTCATGACCTCCAGAGGGAGGGGCAGTGGATGCTCTAAGACCTTCAGGTTACTTACAGTTCTGAGCTCCTAGGACCCTACTGAGTCTAACAGTGCTCTACAAAGACAGGAGAAAGAAACCTGTTTGTAGGAGAGGGTTGAGGTATCTGAAACTCAAATACCCAGGGAAGATTTAGTACTCACTTATCAAGAAGGTCTCCTATCAAGCCACATACACATGACACAAGTTACCTTGATGGGAAAAGGCACAGCTCAGAATAGAAAGAAGACTGACCAGGAAGAATTTAGAAGAACTTTTATGAATCTGGATCAAAGTGTCCTTCATGTGTGAGCAACCAAACCATGGGAGAGGAATAATTGCAAATGCTCCACTGAAAAGGGCACCTATGTCCTGGGCCTCTGGGTCAAAGAAGCAAGGCATTCTGCAAGGAACGTAGGGAGATAGGGGAAGAAAAGAGAAATGTACAAAAGGCTCAGAGTAGAGAAGTCACAGAGAACTCACAGTCTGCAGACCCACATGTCTAGGATAGTACTCAGCCAGAGGAACCAAGGTACTGAGCACCTGGAGACACAGTAACAATCTTCTAGAGACAGCTATGCACAATGAGGAGGGCAAGCAAATGTGGATGGCAGAGGATGGTCTGACATACACCTTCAAGGCTCTGAAGGCCTTTTGTGTGGACAGTAAGCAGGCAGGTGCTAATAGGCAATGGGAAGTAGAGGAAGTGGGAGCGAGGGCTGTGGCCTTGGCAAAGGACACAATGGCTTGATTCAAAGAGCAGAACTTGGAAATGGCAAGGGCTTCTTAAAAGAAAAGTGTGCTGCACAAGGTGGGTGCAAGGGTGGTCTGCAGAGGAAGGCAGACCTGTGAAAGACAGATACACACTCACTCCTGACATGGGGCAGAAGCAGGAGTCCTAGAAGAACCCACATGTTTGCAGTGGCTGCCCACGTCCTGTGTGCTCTAGATGTTCACGCACAGGCTCTACATTTGGAAGTGGGAGGGGATCTGCTCATGCAGGAGAAGGAGACTCTCCAATAGATGACTAGAGGTGGTGACACAACTCTCAGAAAGGGTCCACTCAGTGAGATCGACAGAGAAACAGTGAAAAGAATACAACTTAGATGTCAGAAATCAGCTCATTCGCAAGGTTTGTGCTGCTCCATTGTTTGCAATGAAAATCAAGACAGACATTCTGGTCCTTCTCACAGGGCTTAGCCCAATATCACCCCCATCCTACATGCAACTTGCCAAGGTGGTTCTTACAAGACCTCTTCCTACAGCAACAGACTTGACCTCCTTACCAGATGACAGACCTGGCCTCTCTCAGCTAGGGAGAATGTTGGGATGTGCATCTCACTTCTAGTATGCCCACTAGAGCAGGAACAGTTGGGGAAATAAGGTTGGATCCCATATGTATGGCCACC
>NW_012282767.1:0-1150 GCF_000151885.1 Dipodomys ordii
TGCATGTGTGTGTGTGTGTGTGTGTGTGTGAGAGAGAGAGAGAGAGAGAGAGAGAGAGAGAGACTGGCTTATTAGACACAAACAAGTCCTCAAGGTTCATCCATGTTGTGGTATATGATAAGATTTCCTGTTGTTTTTTTTTTTAAATTCTGGACATTTATCAATGCATATACAGAAACTTTCATATTTTCTTGATCTAGTCAACTTTCAACAGACATTTGAGTTGCTTCTATCTCTTGGCTATTGCAATTCTGCAATAAATATGCATGTGGAAATATGCCTTCAAACTCTTGCTTTATTTCTTATGGATAGGTACTGAGTAATGAAATTGCTGGATCATGTGATTAATTATACTTTCTTGAGAAAAAAAGAAGCTCCATATAACTTCTCATATAGTATAGTAGCTGTACCATTTTACATTCTCATCAACAGTGCACAGAATTCAGTTTCTTCATATCTTTTCCAACATGTGTTATTTTCTCTTTGTTTGATTCTGGCCATGCTACTGCATTCTTACAGAAAATGAACCATAAATTGGTCAAACAAGGAAAAAAATTGAAGGGACAAGCATGTATTTTGCATTCATTAAGTTAGGAAGGATAATGTAGATAAATAACTTCACTTCTAAAATTTAATTTTCAATAATCAACTAGAACTTTCTTCTATTCAAATACCACTGGAAGGACAGAGAGGAAAATTATGATTGCTCTGTCTCATGAGTCACTCTCCTTTGGAGTGTGTCCCATCACCCTCCGTTTATACTTGCCCTTTGTCCATCTTTTTCCTTCTCCCTAGGCATCCATACCCTGCAAAGAATGCACTCATTTCAAATCTGACTTTGTAACTATTATCTTCCTATTGCTCTACTTCTCAGCTATATTCAGGGCACAATGGGAATGATCTGAGTTCTAAAAGTTTGAACTTCATTACCACCTTTCATGTCTCCAGCTTTCTCCCATTTCAATTAATCCTGCTCTTTAACCCCATTCACACTCAACTTTCTTTTTTCTTCTTTCTCTTCCTTCCTTCCTTTCTTTCTTTTTCTCTCCCTTCCTTTCTCTCTCTTTCTCTCTCCCACTCTCTCCTTCCTTCCTTCCTTCCTTCCTTCCTTCCTTTCCTTCCTTCCTTCCTTTCCTCCTTCCTTCCTTCC
>NW_012282768.1:0-2516 GCF_000151885.1 Dipodomys ordii
CGGCTTTTTTCTTTTTGCTTATGTGGTGCTGAGGAATCGAACCCAGGGCCTCAGGCATGCAAGGCAAGCGCTCTACCACTGAGCCAACTTCCCAGCCCCTATCTTGGACATTTTTATTTTTACTAGAACGCAACTGAGTAAAGAACTGTTTATTCATTCTCACCATAAAGATGGCGCAGGCCCCTGTGGGGCAGTTGGAGTGCTGTGGAGCTAAGAATAATGAAAGCAACCTTCCATCTTTTTTTTTTTTTCTTTGCCATTAAGAAATTTGAGGCTGTCAAAGATGTCTCAGTGCTGACATTTTTCTGCGGCAGAATTGGAGGCTGAGCCTCTGGGGGAATAATTACTGGGGAAAGCAGCAGCAGGACAAGAACAAAAGGCATGGAAGCCCAAGGCTCAGTAATCAAAGGGGAAAGGTGCGATCGCCCTTACTGGCTTGAAGAAGCTTCAGCAATGAAACTCCCCACTCAGGGTTGGGCAGATGGTTCCTCATCCAGCATGGTGCGCAGTAAGCTGGAGCAAGGGGCAGAAACGGTTCCTGTTGCTAAATGTCATCTCAGACAAAGGTCTAGAAGACTCTGTGGGAAAACAGGGGTCCTGTTCTGGCCGTGGCTTGGTGATCCTTGGGGCCAGGAATGTGCTATGTATGTGAGCCACCAGCCACCTGGGTGGGGCAGAGAATCCCATCTCTCTGACACTGAACTCTGTGGAAGGCTGAGATGCAACCAGCAACTCTAAAGAGATGTGATGCTGCAGCCCCGGCAGGGCTCTGCAGCATTCCTGTTCACCTCAGCTGTTTCAGGAAGGCTCGGGGGCACAGAAGGCAGCATGCAGACCCTCCAAGGAGCCAGGAGAGAGAGAGAGAGAGGCCAGTGGAGCTGCAGGAGGGCTGGCTACTCGGCTAGCCACAGGGACTGATGAACTTGTGCCTCATACCTGACAGGGAACAGGAAAAGATCTAAGGCTCTTTCAAAACAGCCTGAGGCTGCCAAGCGTCTCCTTTGGGAAGATGCGGATTCCAAAGGGTTTCCCTTCAGGCTGTCCATCACCTTCCACCCTCCGCTGAAAGAACATGAAGATTCATACTAATAATTTTCAAAATAGTGCCCAAAGGGCTACATAAGGAAGAACAAAGGACACATTGCTGAAGTCTGACAGGAGGGATCCCTGAGGCCTGTTTCATCTTCGCTGCTGTAACCCGGGAGCCTTTAGCAGTCATGGGGACACTAGAGGCTCTAGAAACTTCCATTCACCCCAAGAGTCTCTTCCAGTGGGTGAGCCTGAGAAGGACTAGGAAATGAAGCCTGTCACCCCTCATTTATGGACGAGGTTAAAACCCGTGTCCAAGGTTGTACAGGCTGTCTGTCCCTGGTCCAAGATGCTTCTCAGCAGAGCGGTTCAAGGCTTTAGATTTGTTCTTTCTTCAGATTGTGGAATGTTTGCATATACAGATGACATATCTTGGGGATAGGATCCAAGTCTACACGCTTGGTTCACATTACCTAAAGGGAATTTTCACAATATTTGAATAAGTTTGTGCAAACAGAGAGGTTTCATGCTGCGGAATTTTCCACTTGTGGCATTTGTCAGTGCTCCAGAAGTGCTGGCTTTTGCTTTGGGGGATTAGGGATGGCCTCCCACAGAGCTAAGAGGATCTGGAATGAGACGTGACACTGGGTTACCTGAGTCCTGACCTCTGTCCTGGCTGTCCCTTCTTGTGTCTTGGGATGGACACAGCCAAGCCCTGCTGAGTAACCAAATGCACCTCCTTTATGTCGCTGGATTTACATGCCATGAGACAGAGGGCCAGCAGGCCTCCGTGGTGGGCCGCGCTCTGGGCAGTGGGGGCCACAACAAGTACACATGGCAGCACACCTCTTCTGGAGCAGAGGGAGAGCTCAGCCGGGGACGGGGCTGGAAGGTTGGTGGGAATACTGTCCAGGACTTCCTATAGGTAACCCTGGGAAGCCTCAGAGAAATTCAGCCTCCAAAAACGGCAGTGGAAATGTAAAGAAAGCCTTATGTGAGACATTGTCGCTTTATGATGCATCAGGGTCGTGAGTGCAGCAAGAGGGAGGGGACAGAGACTCAGACTTCCCATGAGCACATGGTGCAAGGTCCCTAAAACCATGAGTTCTGTCGGTTTTGGTTTGGGTGGGGTTTTTTTTGGCTGCTCCTAGGACTTGAACTCAGGGCCTAGGTGCTGTCCCCAAGCTCCTTTCTTGCTCAAGACTAGCGCTCTACCACTTGAGCCATTGTGCCACTTCTGGCTTTGTCTATGATTAATTGGAGATGAGTCACTGACTTGCCTCCCTGGGCTGTCTTTAAATGCTGATCCTCAGATCTCAACTTCCTGAGTATCTAGGGCTACAGGCGTGAGCCATCAGCACCTGGATGAGTTGCTTCTTTTTTTTTGTTGTTGGTCATGGGGCTTGAACTCTGGGCCTGGGCGCTGTCCCTCAGCTCTTCAGCTCAAGGCGAGCGCTCTACCACTTGAGCTACAGTGCCACTTCCAG
>NW_012282769.1:0-3937 GCF_000151885.1 Dipodomys ordii
TGGTTGAACAAGTTTACACTCCCACCAACAATGCAGTAAGGTTCCCTTCTGTCCACATCCCCTCCAGCATCTGTTGTTATTAGAGTTCTTGATTATAGCTATTCTAACAGGGGTGAGGTGGGTATCTCAATGTTGTTTTGATTTACATTTCTGTTATGGCTAGGGAGGATGAGCATTTCTTCATGTGTCTATTGGCCATCCTTCCTTCCTCTTCAGAGAAGTTTCTCTTTAAGTCTTTAGCCAACTTATTTATTGGGCTGTTGTTTCTTTGAGGATTTGTTGTTGGGGGATTTAATTTTTTAAGCTCCAGGTATATTTTAGATATGAGACCCTTGTCCGTTGTATGGTTAATGAAGATCTTCTCCCAATCCGTGAGCTTTCTATTGATCTCGTTATGTCCTTTGCCATGCAGAAGCTCTGCAATTTTATGCAATCCCACTTGTCAACCCTTTGTTTGATTTGTTCTGTTTCTGGTCCTCTACAAGAAAATTTCTGCCTGTGCCAGAGACTTAGGGTTTCTCCTATTCAATCCTGTAATGTTTTCCAGAGTGTCTACTTTGACTTCAAGGTCTTTGATCCATTTGGAGTTGATTCTGGTGCAGGGTGATATATAAGGATCTAGCTTAATTTACTACAAGTAGATAACCAATTTTCCCAGCACCATTTACTGAAGAAGGTTTCTTTCTTCCATTCTATTTTTTTAGCTCCTTTATCGAAGAGTAGATGGCTATAGGTCTGAAGGTTCATTTCTGGGTTTTCAATTCTATTCCATTGGTCCTGAGATCTGTTCTTCTGTCAGCCCCAAGCTGTTTTTATTAATATGGCTTTGTAGTAGAGTTTGAAATTTTGGTATTGATATTCTTCCAACACTATTCTTTTTGTTGAAGATCGTTTTTGCTTTTTGGGGTCTTTTATTGTTCCATATGAATTTTTGGATTGCATCTTCTATTTCCTTGAAGAATGAGGTTGGAATATTGATAAGTATTGCATTGAATTTGTAGATAGCCTTGGGAAGTATTGCCATTTTCACGATGTTGATCTTTCCAATCCAGGAGCATGGGAGTTTTTGCCACTTTCTAAGTTCTGTTTTGATTTCCTTTTTCAGGATTTTAAAGTTTTCATCATAGAGGTCCTTCACTTCTTTGGTTAAGTTAATTTCTAGGTAATGTTTTTTTGGTGGGGCTATTACGAATGGAGTTAATTTCTTAATTTCAGCCACACTTTTCTCATTGTTGGCATACAGAAAAGCCATTGATTTTTGAGGGTTATTTTTATACCCTGCTCCTTTGCCAAATTTTTGAATCAGTTTTCGTAATTTGGGAGTGGAGTCTATGGGATTCTTTAAATAGAAGATCATGTCATCTGCAAAGAGGGAGAGTTTTATTTCTTCTTTCCCTATTTGGATCCCCTTTATGTTTGCATCTTTTCTTAATGCTGTAGGTAGGCATTCTAATACTAGTTTGAAGAGAAGTGGAGAGAGTGGACATCCTTGTCTCATTCCTGAGTTAAGAGGAAATGGCTTTAGTTTTTCACCATTAAGTAGAATGTTGGCTGTAAGTTTGTCATATACACCCTTTATTGTATTGAGGAATGTTCCATGGATTCCTAATTTTTCCAGAACCTTCATCATAAAGGGGTGTTGGATCTTGTCAAATGCATTTTCTGCATCTATTGAGATAACCATGTGGTTCTTATCCTTGCTCCTGTTGATGTGATGAATCATATTAATTGGTTTGCATATATTGAACCAGCTTTGCATCCCTGAAATGAATCCTGTTTGATCATGGTGTATGATTTTTTTGGATAAATTGTTGAAGTGGATTGGCCAAAATTTTGTTGAGAAATTTTGCATCAATGTTCATCAAAGAAATGGGCCTATAGTTCTGTTTCTTTGATGAGTCCCTGCCTGGTTTTGGGATGAGGGTTATGATGGCGTCATAGAATGAGTTTGGTAGTGAACTTTCTCTTTTAATTTCATTGAAGAGTTGCAGGAGTATTGGTGTGAGTTCTGCTTTGAAGGCCTTGTAGAGTTCCATTGTAAAACCATCTGGTTCTGGGCTTTTCTTTGCTGGGAGGTCTCTTATTGCTGTTTCTATTTCATTGCTTGATATGGGCCTGTTAAGATGGATTACCTCATCTTGGTTTTGTTTTGACATGTCCATATTTGCTAGGAAAAGTTCCATTTCTGCTAAATTCTCAAACTTAGCATAATGTTTTGAGAAGCATTCCCTTATAATATGCCGAATCTTGGTTGTTTCTGTGGTGATGTTTCCATTCTCAGCTCTGAGTTTATTTATTTGGGTGTGTTCTCTTCTTTTTCACATAGGATTTGCTAAGGGTCTGTCAATTTTGTTAATTTTTTCAAAGAGCCAACTCTTTTTTTTTGTTGATTCTTTCTGTGTTTTTTTGGGATTCTAATTCATTTAATTTTGATATCATTTTAATTAATTTTTTCCATCTACTAGATTGGGGTTTATCTTGCTGCTCTTTTTCAAGGATGTTCAGATGTCTCATTTAATTGTTGTTTTCAGATCTCTCCAATTTGTTGATGTAGGAACTCAGAGCTATAAACTTGCCTCTGAGTACTGCCTTTGCTGTGTCCCAGAGGAGCTGGTAGTTTGTGTGTTCATTTTTGTTGAATATCATGAACATTTGAATTTCCTTTCTAATCTCTTCCATGACCCACTCGTGTTTCAGCAGTGTGTTGTTCAGCCTCCATGTGTTTGGTGGATTTCAGTGTTGAGTTCTAATTTTATTCCCTTGTGGACTGAGAGAATGCAAGGTATAACTTCCATGTTTCTGAATTTGGACAAGTTAGCTTTGTGATCTAAAATGTGGTCTATTTTGGAAAATGTTCCACGTGCTGCTGAGAAAAAAAAGTGTATTCTGATGCTGCTTGGTGAAATATTCGGTAGATGTTTGTTAAATCTAGTTCATCTATGTAGTTGTTTGGGTTCTGAGGTTTCTCTGTTGAGTTTTTGCCAAGTTGATCTCTCTAGTGGGGAGAGTGTGATAGAGTCCCCAACAATTAATGTCTTTGGATCTATGGGAGATTTGAGGGAAAGTAGAGTTTCTTGGATAAATTTAGGTGTTCCCTTGTTTGGTGAATAGATATTTAGAATTGTAATATCCTCGTGAAGGAGAGATTCCTTAATTAGTATGTAGCAACCTTCTTTATCTCTTCTCACTAATTTTAATTTGAAGTCTATTTTATCTGATATTAGGATTGCAACTCCCACCTGTTTATGGGGGCTGTTTGCTTGGTAGATTTTGTTCCAGCCTTTAACATTGAAAATGTGTTTGTTTTTACGGGCAAGATGTGACTCCTGGAGGCAGCAGATAGAAGGGTCTTGTTTTTTAATCCAACTAGACAGTCTATGTCACTTAATTGGAGAGTTAAGTCCATTAATGTTGAGAGATAGGACTGAGAGGTATATGGGAGTTCCTGCCATTTTATCCACCTTCTTTGGGGCTGTGACAACTGGGTTTTTCCTATGGTTCTTGGATTCTCAGTTTGGGTGTGGTTTGTTGGCCTTTATTGTGGTCTTGTTGGTTTTCTATGTGTAGGACATTTTAAAGAATCTTTTGTAGGGCTCGTTTAGTGGAGACATATTGTTTCAGTTCTTCTTTGCTATGGAAGGTTTTTAATTGACCTTTGGTTATGAAGGAGAGTTTAGTACAGTATTCTTGGTTTATAGTCGTTTGTCTTTAAGGCATGACATACATCATTCCAGGCTCTTCTTGCTTTAATTGTCTCTGCTGAGAAATCTGAGGTGATTCTATTTGGTTTCCCTTTATAGGTGATTGATCTTTTCTCCTTGACAGCTTTAAGGATCTTTTCCTTGGTCTGAATTGATCCTGTGTGGATTATAATGTGTCGGTGGGATGTACTGTTCTGGTCTGGTCTATTTGGGGTTCTAAAAGTTTCTGAATATTT
>NW_012282770.1:0-2567 GCF_000151885.1 Dipodomys ordii
AGAAGAAGGAGAAGAGGAGGAAGAGGAGAGGAAGAGGAGCAGGAGGAGGAGGAGGAGGAATAGAGGAGGAGGAGGAGGGGGAGGAGGAGGAGGAAGCAGTGAGCTGGCCAGGCGGTGGGGGGCCAAGTCTCCAAACACAGAGACAGGCGGGGTGTCAATTCCAGCCAGGACAACACGGGCTAACTGACCCTACTCCCTATAACAACCACAAAAGACCACGCTGCCTAGCAACGCCTGGCCTCCATGACTTCCTCCCTGGTTCTCCAGGGCTCAGAAATCCTTGCTTCTCCGTCTGCAGGGACTTCAGCCTCTGACTCGGTCTCCTTCCACCCGCTCCACTCATTTCTGGCAAAGACGGGATCTTTACCAGCTTTTAAATTGTTGAGAGATGAGGGATCCAGCTGGAGTTTACATGTGCCCACTGCAGCCTCTCGCCGCACAAAAGAAGTGAGCAGAGGCAGGGGCCCTGCCTAGATGCCTGCCAGTGGCATAAAGACAAACGGAATAAGCTCAGGAATAGCGCCCAGGTTCTGAGTTCAAGCTCCAGGACTGGCAAAAAGACAAGGAAGAAAGGAAGGAAGGAAGGAAAGAAGGGAGGGAGGGAGGGAGGGAGGAAGGGAGAGAGGGTGGGAAGAAAGAAAAGAGAAAGAAAGAGAGAGAGAGAGAGACTCTGGCCAAGGGGAGAGGAGTGGCCGTGGCCTTGGAACTCTGATGGTTTGATTCTCACTTTTCTCCTCAGGGTTGTGGTGTCTGGCTGTCCCTGCCCCCCCCCACAAGCCTCCCTCACTTTCTGGGCCCCTCCTTGAAGTTCTCCCACCTGGTCTCCACCTCCAGCGGCCAGGGGACATGCCTACCTCGACTGCTCCATGCCCTGCAGTCTCCAATGTTCCACTGCAGACCTAACTTTACCCAAAGACAGCGTGGTCTTTTCCCTTGACGCCTTGCCAACGGGATATCCTGGAATGTCCTGCCTGGCACAGGGCCAGCTTCCTGCAGGAACTGATCCCCTGTTAGCAGGACTAGTCGGGAAGACCAGATGCCCGGATGACAGACTGAGGGAGCTGGAGCTCCCAACCAGCTCTGGGCACGCCAGCCAGGCTGAGGGCACAGGATCGTGCCAAGCTGTCACTGCTACTCACCGGCATCCTTGGGTGTGGTGTGAACAGGGATGTCTGAAAAGGAAAGCAGAAATTAGAGGCACCTGACATGCCATTTTTTAAGATTCTGCCCTTTTCTTTTCTCTTCTGTGTGTGGGGGCGGGGCGGGGGTGGGGTGTAGGACTGACACCAAGACGTGAACTCGCACTTTTCCTCACTATGGAGCCATGCCCCAGCCCCTAAACCCCTGCCATCTCTGAGAAGCTTGCCAGGCGAAACAGTACAGCCTCAAAGTACTCTTTAGCTACGGGAAGCTCTGAGTCTCGGAATTCTTTCTGCAAAGCCCCCAGGAAGCGTGAAGGCACAGTAGCTGATTGGGGTGTCTGGGGTCCACGGCCTGAGCTCTAAACCCTGGGTGGTGTGGGGTCCTTCTGCCAGCTTCTAGGACTCCATCAGTCGATGGGGGATGAACCATTCTCCCCGTGGGCATCAGAGGCCTGAGTGGAATAGTGGTGTCTACACAGGGCTGTGTATACAACCTTAGCACCTCCTAGTCCAGTGCTGTTGCCTGTCCTGAACCAGGCAGGAACAGAGGTGCAAAGCCCCGTTCTTTGGATCCCCCTTTGTTTACAGCTCACCATTCTGGGTTCTTTAAAATGTTTAAATCCCTCCACAAATGCCCTTTTCTCCTCTACAGTTCAAACCAGGTCACTTCAGTAGTTCTCCTCACTTTCCCTTGCTTTCCTTGCTGGCGCTCACTTTACGCTGTGACACAGGCTGATCTTGGCCACTGAGTTACAGCAGCTACCATCTCCCTTCAGAGGCCATGAGCTCCCTCAAGCCTGAGGCGGGCATCGCCTGGCTTTCAGCTTTCGGCAGGGGGCCCAGGGAGCGGGGACAGCACCAAGGGACACCACGGGGTCCACCTCCAAACAGTGAGCCCCAGTGACAATAACGGCAGAAGATGAGACCTGGATAAATGACTCCTTATCTCTGGACCTCAGTTTCCCCATATGCAACAGGCAGAAATGTACTGTCAATCCCTAGGCACATCCTCATCCTTTTCTCAATAAAGTAAACCAGTAAACACAAGCGAAGAGTTGCTATTAAGGGAGTGTGTATGCACACATGCATGTGCATGTGCTGGCCAGGCGTTCCGAACGCTTCAGGAATTGGAGGAGAAAGAATTAGGAGAGCCACTCACTGTTCCAGGCAACCCAGGAGGACCTGCTGGGCCAGCTTCACCCTAGGTGAGGAAATGGGAAATAAATGACCATCCGTTCTTCTGCCAACTCTGTGCCAGAACAGATTTGATATTACCTCTACCCAAATAACTGGAACACCCTCCCTGTACCTACCTAGATATATGGAAACAATAGATAGATAGATAGATAGATAGATAGATAGATAGATAGATAGATAGATAGATAGATAGATAGAGGTAGATATAGATAGATAGATAGATAGATA
>NW_012282771.1:0-1997 GCF_000151885.1 Dipodomys ordii
TGAAAATACTGTACAGAGGGGTTACAATTACATGGGCAAGATAATGAGTACATTTCTTATCAAGCATTGTTGCCTCCTCCTTTGTTTCCCCTTCCACCCCTTCCCATCTCCCCCTGCCTGCCAAAGTTGTAAAGTTCCTTTTTCTACATAATGATTTGTAGATCTCATTGTTACAATGGGTTCAAGATCTTAAAGTAAGATTTGAAACATGGAAATTACTACAGAAAAGACTAGAGGAAAACACTAGAAGGTATCGGCATATGCAATGAAATGATTGAATATACTGATACAGTTAATATGGTGTTTTGAATGTAGACTCAAAGTTTATAGTTATTCTTCCTTGGGTATTGATTTTCTGAACAGGAAGTTCATTTTCAAACCGGTGACTGTTCGAGAGGTAACTACATATAACTTCATGATCTGGAATTCACTGTGTCTTCAAATATGACTGGGTACAAAATGATCTGGGAATTAGTAATTAAGACCTGGTGCCTCCTCCCAACATAAGATATATCGTACAAATTATTTTACCTTGAAAAATATCTTTGTGAATGCATGTTTGACTTCCTTATTCCTCAGACTATAGACCACAGGGTTCAGCATGGGGATGATCATAGTATAGAAGACAGACGAGATTTTGTCAGTGTCCATGGAATGATTGGAACTGGGCTGCAGGTACATGAAGATAATTGTCCCATAGAAAATGGAGACTGCAGTGAAGTGGGAGGCACAGGTGGACACAGCCTTCCGATGTCCTGCAGCTGAGTGCATCTTTAGGATAGTAGCAAAAATGACTATATAGGATATTAAAATTATCACTAGTGCAAAAAAGATATTGAAACTGGCCACATAAAGAAGAACCAAATCGTTGACATGTCTATCTGAGCAGGACACAAACATGACGGCTGGAATATCACAGAAAAAGTGGTGTACCACATTGGATTGACAGTAGGAGAGAAGAAAAGTGTTGCCAGTGTACACTCCAGCACTCAAGAAACCACCGACATAGCAGCTTATGACCAGACACGCACACACATTACCTGTCATGGTAGTGGTATAGTGGAGGGGCTTACACACTGCTGCGTAGCGATCATAGGCCATGGAGGCCAAGAGGAAATTTTCCACAGTTGCAAAGGCTGTGAAGAAAAACATCTGGGTGGCACAAAGATTGTAAGTCATGATTTTGTCTCCTCTAAGTAACCCGGCCATGACCTTAGGAGTGACAGCTGAAGAGTAACAAAAATCCACCAGAGAGAGATTACCAAGAAAAATGTACATGGGGGTGTGGAGACGAGAGTCCAAGAGAATCAGGAGGATCATTCCCAGGTTCCCAACCAGCGTGATGATGTAGATCAAGAGGAAAGTTACAAAGAGTGGGATCTGCAGGGCTGGGTCGCTGGTCAGCCCCAGAAGGATGAACTGTATCACACCTGTGTGGTTCTCCATCCACCTGCCCGGGGAACCTCTATGTGCCCCATATCCATGGGGGGTGGGGAGAAACAGGATGATAAGTAAATGCAATCAAAATTGGAAAGTATGCATACAGTGTGCTTTAGTGACACTTTGTAGTTCGAAATTCCCTAAGAAACCTAGGGGCTTCAAAACAATTTTGTTGATTATTCACCAGGTCACAAACTGTTGAATATTCAGACTCTTAATGGATCATCTACCCAATTGAAAAATATGCATTTGTGAAGTAAGACATACACAATTTTGTTTCTTCATGCTATTTACTTGAATCTATCTTCCAGTTCATTTCTCCAGGGCTCAGAAAAAGCTAACAAATCCAGTAGCATAAGATGCTATGTAGGGCTGGGAAGGTGGCTCAGTGGTAGAGCGCTTGCCTTGCATGCATGAGGCCCTTGGTTCGATTCCTCAGCACCACATAAGCAAAAAAAAAAAAAAAAGAAAAGAGCCGGAAGTGGCGCTGTGGCTCAAGTGGTAGAGCGCTAGCCTTGAGCTGAAGAGCTGAGGGACAGCGCCCAGGCCCAGAGTTC
>NW_012282772.1:0-1764 GCF_000151885.1 Dipodomys ordii
TAGCCATAAAAGAAATGCAAATCAAAACAACATTGAGATACCACCTCACCCCAGTTAGAATGGCTATAATCAAGAACTCTAATAACAACAGATGCTGGGGATGTAGACAGAAGGGAACCCTACTGCATTGTTGGTGGGAGTGTAAACTTGTTCAACCACTTTGGAAAGCAGTATGGAGGTTCCTCAAAAGACTCTACACAGAGTTCCACTATGACCCAGCAATCGTTTGGGCATTTACCCAAATGATCACAAACAAGGCTATACTAAAGCAACCAGCACAACTATGTTTATTGCAGCATCATTTGCCATAGCTAAGATATGGAACAAACCTAGATGCCCCTCAGCAGATGAATGGATCAAGAAAATGTGATATATATATATGATATACGATACAGATATATATATATATATATATATATATACACACACAATGGAATTCTGTGCCTTCGTCAGAAAGAATGACATTGCCCCATTTGTAAGGAAATTGAAAGACTTGGAAAAAATTGTATTAAATGAAGTAAGCCAGGTCCAAAGAAACACAGGTCCCATGGTTTCCCTTATTTGCAATAACTGGTATATGTCTAGGACAAGCAGAAAAGGTCAAAAGGTCACATGTACATATGACCATATAAGATGATGTTAAGCAAAATGAATCCCAAGATAGGGACCCCAAGATAGGTTTTTTCTTTCTTGCTAGATAGAGTTTTTTTCTTGCTATTGTTTTTAACATATTTATAATGTACTATGTGATTTTTTTTGTTTCTTTTGTATGTTCTTCCCCCACAGTATAACCTCTGTTTTTACTGTATTTGATTCTGGTGCCCTGCATCTTGTATACACATTTTTATAATTTGGGGAGGGGAAGGCAAATAACAAAATGCTGAAATAAAGATACAGGTTGACCCACTGTTACAATGAGATGTATAAGACACTATGTTAAAACAAACTTTACAACTTGAGGGTGGAGGGAGGGAGGAGTTGGGGAGGTGGGGAGAGAAGGGGATGGTAAGGAAAAACAAAGGAGGGGGTAACAATGCTCAACAGGAAATGCACTCATTGCCTTACTCATGTAACTGTAAAATGTAACAATAAAAATCATATATTTAAAAAAAAATAAAGCACGTAGGGCTGCTTTCCTGAGTCCCATGGTGGCTCCCTGGCCATGGCACAGCCCCGAAACCAAACAGATCAGATCAGCCTTTCATTTGTTTAATTGAAAGGAACTTCTCAGGATAGTGTTGATAAAATATAATGCATGTGTGCATATATGTGTGTTTACAAATATAACATGAAAATACTAAATTAATTACACTAAATACTAAACAGGAACTCTGATACAGGATACTAAAGAAAACTGGAAACTAAAGAAAAGTCCAAAAACCAGCCTGAATATTAGCAAATATTATCATTTGATAACGTATATTCCAAGCTGGGAAATCTGGTTCACACCTGTAATTTCAGCTACTCAGGAGATGGTAGGAGAATCACAGATTAGAAACCATCCAGCCCAGGCAAAGTTAGTGAGACCCTATTCTCAAAATTGAAAAAGAAACCAAAGGGCTAGAGGCATATCTCAAATGGTAGAACACTTGCCTAGCAAGCTGGAGGTCTTAGATTCAATTCCTAGTAGCATAACAACAGGGAAAACACATTTAACATTTTTTGGGGGGGTCCGGTCGTGGGGCCTGAACTCTGGGCCTGGGCGCTGTCCCTCAGCTCTTCAGCTCAAGGCTAGCACTCTACCACTTGAGCCACAGCACCACT
>NW_012282773.1:0-1784 GCF_000151885.1 Dipodomys ordii
GCCTTGAGCTGAAGAGCTGAGGGACAGTGCCCAGGCCCAGAGTTCAGGCCCCATGACCGGACCCAAAAAAATAAAATAAAATAAAATCACTCCTAATACTGTTAAGTTCTGAAGAGGATTGGGACCATTTTTCAGGCATATTGATCCTGAAAGGGAGGAGTTACCTTTTTTTTTACACTTTTATAACAAATCTGACCTTCCTACATAATGAGTTCATGAGTGAAACCAGATCGTTTTTCAGTATCTCTGGATTATTTATGATTAGGGAATCCTATGCTGATGCTTATTTAGAAGGTCCTCTATTATTATGCAAATGAGTTTGAATACATATTTCTGTCATTTTTCAATCAACATACTGACATACAGTGAGCATCTATGACTTCCCCGAAGGAATTAAACTCTAATGTTTATTAGCAACATCATATGTAAATGATTTAGTAATTCCTACACATCTGGACTGGTCTTAACTAGGTACCATTCATTTCTTTCTATAGAGATGAATTCTGTGTAGTTCTGGTACAGAAAGATATATTTATACTGCACCAGAAATTGCTCTAAGTCTTTTACATATAATCATTACAACAACCCTGTGTGGTAGATACTGTTATTACACCTACTTGATGAGTAAAGAAACTTAAAAAAAAAAAGTGAATTTGGTTGCATAAGAGATGAAGACTGTAGATTTATTTTTTACTCTATTTTATAGCATTCTGAGTATAAAAAGAACAATGAAGCAAATAAGAGTAGGTGATTTATGCAAAGGTCCAAGCAAATTTGCTTCTTTGGTTACAACAGAGAAATCTGTCTTTAGTATTTATTTTAGCCTCTGGTGATTTAAAAATACCATAGATAAGGAATTAAAGATGAAATGAGCCAGGTACAAGTGGTTCACACCTGTAATCCTACTCAAGAGGCTGAGATATGGAGGATCATAGTTCAAAGCAACTCAAACAAAAAAGTTAATTGGAGAATGCATCTCCAATTGAACAGCAAAAAGCTGTGGCTCAAGTGGTAGAATGCTAGCCTTGAGCACAAAACTGCTCAGGAACAGCACCCAGGCTCTGAGTTCAAGCCCCACAACTGACAGATAGATAGATAGATAGATAAACTAAAATGGAATATTATGAATATACAACAATTCACTCACCCTTTCTTTCCACACTCTGCTAAAAATTTAACTCATCCACATTGTACTTCATTTACATATATGTAAAAATATATTTAACTTCCAAAGGGTACTTAGTGATTCTGGAATTAAAATCTACCTTTTGAGACACACATACCAGTAATCCTAACACCTGGAAGGCAGGGGCAGGAGGATCACAAATTTGAGGCCAAACTGGGCTACATTGTGAGATTTGGTCTTAACAAATAAAACACCTTCCTTTGAGGGCTGGGGATGTAGCCTCGTAGTAACCTAGAATGCATAAGGCTCTGGGGGTTGATCTCCAGCACGACAAAAACAAAAATATAACAAAAATATGATTTGCCTTTGGTTCTACCAATGAATATAACTCTCTTTACAGTTTATTGGAAAGTAATACAGGTGAAGTCTTTACCAAAATGTGTGGAATCAGAAGTGTTTAAGATTCAAATTTCAACAAGAAGCCAGGCGCTGGTGGCTCACGCCTGTAATCCTAGCTACTCAGGAGACTGAGATCTGAGGATCGCGGTTCAAAGCCAGCCCGGGCAGGAAAGACCGTGAGACTCCTATCTCCAATAAACCACCAGAAAACCGGAAGTGGCGCTGTAGCCCAAATGGTCCAGCGCTTGCCTTGAGCTGA
>NW_012282774.1:0-1526 GCF_000151885.1 Dipodomys ordii
CTCAGCACCACATAAGCAAAAAGAAAAAAGCCAGAAGTGGCACTGTGGCTCAAGTGGTAGAGTGCTAGCCTTGAGCTGAAGAGCTGAAGGACAGCGCTCAGGCCCAGAGTTCAGGCCCCACAACCGGACCTAAAAAAACAAAACAAAACAAATAAAAAAAAGAAATGTACTCATTACCTTGTCCATGTAATTGTAACCCCTCTGTACGGTATTTTCACAATTAAAAAAAAAAAAGAAGTCTCACAAACTTTTCTGCCTGGGCTGGTTTTGATCCAAGATCCTCAGATCTCAGCTTCCTGAGTAGGATTACAGAAGTAAGCTACCAGTGCCTGGCACAAGGACTTAATTGTTAACAGGGTTAAATCAGGGAGAAATGTCCTCTTTTCACCCCTGAGAGTGTTTCACTCTGAAGTGACCATTGCCAGCCTCTTCTACCCATGTCATACTGTGGGAGTCATAGAGGGACATACAGATACCCACAGCTCCATCCAGGAATATGGCTTCTCTCTCCTCTGCCTACTCCTACAGTTTCCTCCAATACTCAAGCCCTGTGGCACTCTGGTGGGGTTAGAAGGAAAACCTATGGCATACGGTTGCACCTGGACTTGCAATGGGGTTAACCTGATAAAGAAAACCTCTGTAGTTGAAAATATCCTATGCCAAAAATTCATTTAGGAGGGGTGCTGGTGGCTCACGCCTGTAATACTAGATAGATGCTCAGGAGGCTGAGATCTAAGGATCTCGGTTCAAAGCCAGCCCAGGCAGGAAAGTCTGTTGAGACTCTTATCTCCAATAAATCACTCAGAAAAGAGGAAGTGGTGCTGTGATTCAAGTAGTAGAGTGGTTGCCTTGAGCTGAAGAGTTGTGGGACAGTGCCCTGGCCAGAGTTCAAGTCCCTAGGCCAACAAACAAACAAAAACATCAGGGGGCTGGGAATGTGGCTTAGTGGTAGAGTGCTTACCTAACACGCCTGAAGCTCTGGGTTCGATTCCTCAGTACCACATTAACAGAAAAAGCCAGCAGAGGCACTGTGGCTCAAGTGGTAGAGTGCTAGCCTTGAATAAAAAGTTCAGGGAGAGTGCCCAGGCTCCAACTTCAAGCCCCAGGACTGGAAAAAAAGAAATTATTTAATGCACCTAATCTGCCAAAGCTCCTCACGTGGCAATGTGGAAGATCTGTTGTTTCTCCCTTGTGACCCTAGGACTGCCACAGAACTGCCACTGCTCACTGTTCCTGTTCACATGGAGAGCAAGAATGACATCGCAGGTTGCTAGCTAGTGGGGATGAGGTGGGTCCAGATTCAAATCTTGGAGCACCATTTCTACTAAATGTGAATCACCTCTGCATCATTGTAAAGGGAAAATCTGGAAGCTGAATCACCTGGGATATCAGTATCTGGAAGAGAATACAAGAAAAGAGAAATAATAATAGTGCTTTTTTTTCTGCTTCGAGAGAAAGAAATCTCACAAGGATTTATAAAGTATAGTTTATAACATTGTGTGTGTGTGTGTGTGTGTGTGTGTGTG
>NW_012282775.1:0-1469 GCF_000151885.1 Dipodomys ordii
TCTTTTTGCTTATGTGGTGCTGAGGAATCGAACCTAGGGCTTCATGCATGCAAGGCAAGCACTCTACCACTGAGCCACCTTCCCAGCCCCGAGGCTAACACTTTTAAACTCAAAAATCCTAGAGAGTCTCCCCCCCCCTCCGTTGGCTGGGGCTAAAATTCACATTGAAATCTCCAATGTGTCATACAATCTGCCTCATGTAGCTGTACAAATTTACCAAGTGTATTACTGATTTTTTTTCATTAAAAAAATTAAATTTTCCCATAATGATCTATCTTAATCCAATACTGTTCCCACCCCCATGAAGAAGCTTCCTTGAAAGCTTATCTCTACGAATCACCATTCAGGTGCTTGTACTGTAAAAATTAAGCAGTATAGTGATGAATTAGGAGCACCTACTATGTGCTGTGTGTCTTGCATTGCCTATGCAAATCATATGCTTCAGGATACAAATTGGCTGGTGAAACAAAGAACTCCTGAATAACGGCGATTGATCGAATTTTATTCCTCTTATTTCATGAGTCTAGGTAGGAATAAGCTGCCCAAGTTTGGAATAGAGACTTTATGGTGTAATAAATCCCAGGTTCTTCCCATCTTACTGGTGTAATTCTATATCCCAGCCCTCTGTGAAAGGAATGGAAACATATGAAGTTCTGGATGACAGCCCTATACATTCCCATTAGCTGGATCTTAGTCACATGATTATATCCAGCTGGAAGGGAGCCTGGGAAATGTAGTTTTATTCTACTTAGCATGAACCTAGTTAGAAACCAGAGGTTCCGTTTGCTTTAGAAAACGTTATTCATGGACATAGGACCACCACCAGTAGTACAAGACATATAAATTGATTCTAAATGAAACTAAGAGGATTTTTGTTGTCATTATTGTTTTAATCTACAGTAATAATGGGTTGAAAATAACACCCTCCTGTCGTACCTGAGAGTTCTTTGGAGTTATGAAATAAGCATTCATTTAAATAGGCCCAGACCTCTACTGGATCCTTTCGCCAATCCTCTCTTCTGCCACAGTGCTGAGTAATCATCCTTCAGAATCTACAATGGCTCCAAACTCTGATTAACTGCTTTTCTGTTTTTAAAACTCCAGGCTGGCTATGGCATCAACCAGGACAGTGATTGACTGAAATGGACATTATCCGGCTCTTACTTGGTGGCTAATACCTAAGTATTTTGATCTGCGTGAGAAGCATAACAGGATTGATTTTCTCAGTTCCACTCACCAACAGCCTCACTTGCAAGAGCTGGGATCTTTATGGCTTTCAATAACTTCCCAGGGTTCAGGGTATTTTGTTTTTTGGCTTGGCACTTTGCAATTTAGTCAGTGTTTTTCTTGTTGTTGTTGTTTGTTTTTTGGGGTCAGGTCATGGGGCCTGAACTCTGGGCCTGGGTGCTGTCCCTCAGCTCTTCAGCTCAAGGCTAGCACTCTACCACTTGAGCCACAGCGCCACTTCC
>NW_012282776.1:0-2927 GCF_000151885.1 Dipodomys ordii
TCTTTTTGCTTATGTGGTGCTGAGGAATCGAACCCAGGGCCTCAGGCATGCAAGGCAAGCACTCTACCACTGAGCCACCTTCCCAGCCCCTTTTCTTTATTTTCTTGAAGTTTTAATTGAAATACAAAAAAACATAGATTGCTTTATTCTTAGGTGATATACCTTGTCATAAATCTCAACAATGATCCTGTAGACAAGCTCTTTTTTCTTGTTTTTCTTTTTTGGGTGCTGGTCCTGGGATTTGAATTCAAGGTCTGGGCACTGTCCCTGAGCTTTTCTGCTCAAGGCTAGAGCCACAGCTCCACTTCTGGCTTTTTGGTAGTTAATTAAAGATGAGAGTCTCACCATCTTTCTTGCCCAGGCTGGCTTCGAACCATCATCCTCAGATCTCCAGCCACTGACACCTGACTCACAATCTCTATATTCCCAACAAAATCATTAGTATAAAAGGTACTTAAATTCTCTCAGACTGTTTTTTCAATTTAGATTTATTATTTCTTTCTTTTTGCTTATTTTTTGCTAAGATGACACAAGTCAGTTTGTGACGTTTCTACTATTCTTTATTGGGGGTCAGTCATGGGGCTTGAACTCAGGGCCTGGGTGCTGTCCCTGAGCTCTTTTTGTTCAAGGCTAGTGCTCTACCACTTTGAGCCACAGCACCACATCTGGTTTTCTGGTGGTTAATTGGAGATAAAGAGTCTCATAGGCTAGGTGCCAATGGCTCACACCTGTAATCCTAGCTACTCAGGAGGCTGAGATCTGAGGATCACAGTTCAAAGCTACCCCAGGCAGAAAGTCCCTGTGAGACTCTTATTTCCAGTTACCCACTCAAAAATCAGAAATGGTGCTGTGGCTCAAAGTGATAGATTGCTAACACAAAGAGCTCAGGGACAGTGCCTAGGCCTTAAATTCAATCCCTGCAACCAACAAAAATAAAAGTCTCATGGACTTTTCTGCTGGTTTTGAACCATTATTTTCAGATCTCGGCCTCACAAGTAGCTAGGATTATAGGCATGAGTGACCAGTGCCTGGCATTATTACTATTTTGATGGAAATTGTACTCTTTTTGATTTTTAACAATTTTTAGTTCAGTGGATATTAAATCAAGCTGTAGTAATTTTTTTTTAGTGAGAAGACATTATTCCTAATATAAAAGTAACACATGGGTTTTTTAAAATCATCTAATTCTAAGACATAATGAAGAAAAGAAATAAGACATAATGAAGAAAAGAAACTCTGTCAATCCTACTACCAAGAAATAATTACCATTATCACCTTATGATTGTACCTTAACACTTTTATTTTAGGATAGTATAGGAAATATATTTTAGGCTTATTAATAAACATAATTATTAATAAACATAAGTGTATTAGCTGAGCTATCTTCACATAAAAGTCCAAAGACCGGCTAACTACATTTCAACTTTTTTTTTTTTTTGGCCTTTCATGGGAACTGAACTCTGGGCCTGGGAGTTGTCCCTCAGCTCTTCAGCTCAAGGCTAGTGCTCTACCACCTGAGCCACAGCACCACTTCCAGCTTTATCTGCTTATGTGGTGCTGAGGAATCGAATCCAGGGCCTCATGCTTGCAAGGCAAGCATTCTACCACTGAGCCACCTTCCTAGCCCCTACATTTCAACTTCTAAAAAGTAAACAATCAAGATTTGATTTTCATTATAGCTAAAAAATGTTAAAAGTGTCATTGCTAAAAAAAAGTTTGACACCAATAAATCATTGAGATTTTGACACCAATAAATCATTGAGATTTTGATTTATCATCTAACAAGAAATGAAAAGCTTCTACTTCAAGTCTAGGATTTCCTTATTTCTCCCTTAGGCCTCTTATTTATTTTAGAGGACTCGCAATTGAAATATCATGAGAATAATAGTGGATGATTGATGTGCAAATGTATTTTCTTACCATGACCATTTAAAGTTATGTGTGGGTTGGGTCTTTTTGTACCTGAACACTCATTTGCCTATCATTTTCAAGCTGCAGATGTATTCCACCTCTCTAGTTAAAATTAGCCGAAGAATTGTTAGGTTCAGGTTATAATTGCTCTTTCTCTTCCCTTCACTTTCCCAGCCCCTGCAGTACTTTGACAAGCTTCACTCCTCCTGCAAGCAGTGTTTTCAGTGTGTGTCTTTTATGTGCTTTCGACAGGCTCTTTCCATGTGCTGCTGGCCTCCTACTCAGCGAATGCCACCACCATCTCCACCCCCTTAGCAGTGCAGGGAAGGGGAAATGGAACTGGTAGAGGCATGTCTACTTTTCACATTGGCTGTGTGAGCATGCCTCAGTCGCTCCTTTCTGTCATGCCTCTTGGATCTCCTGCATAAACACTCAAGTTACTCTCAAATGGCCTTGGGGCTTTGATTGGAGACCCAAGTTTCAAATAGCCAGGTTTTCCTATGGTATAGATGATAGTGAAAACAATGTTTTCTATAGAAATGCCCCCTTAGCATTATTTAAAAGAAAAATAACATTAAATAACACTGGAATTCATAGTCAAAAAAAAGGACCATTAAGTTCTTGTTGTTTTGTCAATTTTTTTCTCTTTGCTTCTAGATCCAGTTCAAATACACGGCATTGTCTACATCAGTTTAGCATTTTTATTTTTTTAAGTTAAAAAAAATAGAATCATTTTTCCATTTTGTTATATAACTTTTTAGTGATACATGAATGATTTTTTTCAGTAGGCCATTCATTAACATGGTACAGATTTCAAAAGCTATAAAAAAGAATATGTAGTAGAAAGTAAATATCTTGTCGTGTTCCAATCTTATCAATACTCTTCCTTCTTCCCTTGTTTCTTGTGACAACAATATCCTAGGGGCTGGGAAGGTGGCTCAGTGGTAGAGCGCTTGCCTTGCATGCATGAGGCCCTGGGTTCGATTCCTCAGCACTACATAAGCAAAAAGAAAAAA
>NW_012282777.1:0-1488 GCF_000151885.1 Dipodomys ordii
TTTGCTTATGTGGTGCTGAGGAATCGAACCCAAGGCCTCATACATGCAAGCCAAGCGCTCTACCACTGAGCCACCTTCCCAGCCCTAGGATCAGGTCCTTTAAGATCAGGTTTTAAGATAAAGGCTACAACTTTCCTCTAAGTCATGCAAACTTTTCTCCCTCCTCTTATTTTTATTTCATACCAGCACTTAAACTCAGAGCCTCTCAATCTTGCTTGGCTTTTCTTGCTCTTCCACTTGAGCCATGCCTCCAGGTCCAACTTTTGGGAGATAGTCTCACAGACATTTTGTCTGGGCTGGCTTTGAACCTTGATCCTCAGATCTCTGTCTGCTGAGTACCTAGGATTATAGGCATGAGCTACCAGTGCCCAGCTTCCCTCCTCCTGTTTTTGTCGTTTTGTTTTGTTTTTTTTTGTCGGTCATAGGGCTTGAACTCTGGGCTTGGGTGCTGTCCCTGCACCCATCTTAAGGCTAGCGCTCTATCACTTGAGCCACAACGCCACTTCCGGTTTTCTAGTGGTTTATTGGAGGTAAGAATCTCACGGACTTTCCTGCCCGGGCTGGCTTTGAACCATGATCTTCAGATCTTAGCCTCCCAAGTTGCTAGGATAACAAACACGAGCCACCAGTGCCCAGCTCTCCTCTTGTTTTAAAGGTAAGAAACTGAGATCCAGGAAAGTATGCTTTGCTAAAGTTATATCCTAAAAAGCGGCTCTGAGAATCAATTTTCCTGACAACCCTTCCCATGTTCTCTGTGCCAAGATGGCTGGCTTGGGAGGAAATCTGGAGTGGGCTAAGTCCTCACCTCATAGTGGGGGTGCTCAAGGGGCACGGGTTCAAACTGTGGAAGGCTTTTGCTGAACCAAGTGGTGACCGGGCGTTGCATGTTGATGGCGAATGGCTCAAACCCTTCTTGGAGGCCACAGATGGCAAAGAATCTCAGGGAGCTCACATCCTGGCCCAGATTCAGGTGACCCACCTGGCCAGGTCCCAGGCTGCAGACAGGCAGGAAGCCTGAGGGATATGAATGATGTGCAGGGGTGAATAGGTGGGCAGTACAAAGGCAGCTACAGGGAGGAATTACAATGGAAGGGAGGGATTACAATGGAAGGGAGGGGAATGAGAGGCAGAAGTTTCAAGTGCAGATTTCAGCGAGATGATGGAAAAATCAGCTCTCACCGTCACCAATTTCAATCTCCCGAAAGGCCGTCTCAGAGCCTGAATCAGACATGAGGATCTCGCCATTGAGAGTAAAGATAATGTTGTTCTCTGTGAGGTCAATCATGCAGCCAACGACATCGCCTGACTGCCAGGGACGTCCAAATGACTCACTTCCCAAGTGCCAGCGCTGGCCCTATGAGGAGGTCCCAGGGAAGACATGGTACAGAGACACAGAAATGGAGAGATGAAAGAGAGAGAAAAAGAGGGAGGGAGGGAGAGGGAAAGAGAGAGAGAGAGAGGGAGAGGGAGCGGGAGGGGGAGGGGGAG
>NW_012282778.1:0-5183 GCF_000151885.1 Dipodomys ordii
ACACACACACACACACACACACACACACACACACACACACATACAGCCTCTGCTAAGGAGAATAGAAAGCAACAGCCTCTGAGAGACTGACTACATATATTCACACCATATGAACTTTATGAACATCCACATCCTACTCCTAGTCATTGCTTTCTGGCAGTAGGAAGAAAGAATTTGGAATGTAGAGATGGCTGAGCTGAAGCAGAAGGTTAGAATGCAGGGTACAAGCTGCATGATGAATACACCAGAGCAGATGATGGCAACCCAGCTCTCTAGCTTCGCCTAATATCACTCCTAACATCAGATCAAGACACTTATAACCCTGAGGTCAGGGAGTTCAGGCTTATCTTTAAAAAATGGAACACATGGCCAGACACAGTGGCTTATGCCTATATTCCTAGCTACTAAGAATGAAGAGGCTGAGATTGAGAGGATCGTGGTTCTACGCCATCCTGGTCAACAACACTTGTGAGTTCCTATGTCAGCAGAAAAAATCTTGGTGTAGTAGCATTTACTTGTTATTTTAGCTATGTTAGGAAGCACAAATAGGATTATGATCCAAGTGGTTCTGATCCTGGCAAAAAAATGAGACTTTAGTTAAAAAATAATTGGAGTGAAAAGAACTGGAAGCATGTCTCAAGTGGTAGAGGGCTTAGCTAACAAGTATAAGGCTCTAACCTTAAATGCCAGCACAAAGAAATAAACAAAGGAAACAACCATGCACCAACCCATGTAAGCATTTTGAAAACTATAATAAAATCAACCAAGGCAATGACATAGCTGCTCAGACAACATTTTTGGCTTCCAGAGTATTTGAATATCCTAGAAGATACCATCTTGTACTGGAATTCATTGAGATAGCTGGACCTTCGTTTAATTCCTTTTGCACATGGGGTGGATTTCTGTCAGTCAGAGATGAGGTACAGAATGTATCTCTGTTGAAAGCAGAAACCAGGAGATGGTCCTGCCACAACAATGTCATTTGTGTTACTATATCCTGACTGAAACTTCTTTTCTAAGCAGAAAGATCAGCAGGGGGGTTTCTGTTTGTTTCTTTTTACATTATAATCTGGAGGCTTCTGAAACATTGGCATTTAATACTCAACATCTGTCATTTTCTGTAAAAAAAAAAAAAGATTGTTTTGGTTTGTTCTATTTCTAGATGCATTAATCTTTTTTTCAAGAAATTAAACCTTCTCTGGCTGTCATAACAAAATACCATAGCCTAGGTGCCTTATAACAATGAAAATTTATTTCTGCTCAATACTGGAGGCTGGAAATCTAAGATCAAGGTAGGTACTAGGCAGAGTTTGTGTCTGTGAGAGCTTTCTTCATAGTTTGCAAGTGGCTGCTTTCTTTCTGTATCCTCTCATGGACTCTCTGTTCCTGGGGGGGGGGGGGGGGGGGGGGGGGAGGGGGAATTGGAGAGGAGAGAGGGGGGGGGGGAGAAGGAGAAATCCAATCTCTTCTCATAAGGATACTAATCCTATCATAAAAACCCTACTTTCATGTTCATATCTAACTCTAATTACTTCTCAAAGGATTCCTTCCCAAATACCATTACATAGGTGCTTAGGGTTACATAGGAACTACATAGGTGCTTACATAGGAACTTTGGGATAGAAACACAAATATTCAGTCCATAACATAAATTGTCATGTTAATGGCACCAAGAAAAGAACATTACTTTTACAAATGGCCATGACTCTTGCTCCAAGCACATGATCAATGCAAATTTATGTAAATTGTATAGGAGAAAGAAAATAGGGAATATGCAAAACGGAGAAATGAAGACTGGAAATTCTAAAGCTTGTCAGAGTTTTAAAGACCACTATATCTTGTAGATTTCCACACTAGATCTCCTCTAGGTATTTCAAATGCAGTAGCCACCACAAAAAAGTTGGCTTTCATGTTCCCCCTTTTGGAATCCTAATAATACTTTATCATTAACAAAGATCATTAAGTCAAAGAAACAATCAAGGACTGAGTCTGGAAATACAGTGTGATAGCTAGTATTCTGAGTCAGCGATTTCCTGGAAGCAACGGGAGAACAGGCTGCAATCCTCATCTCCTGTTCTTGATGGCCCCCAGTCATACCCTATTATGGGTTCCGTTATGTTTTCTCTCAAACTCTCTGTTGAAGTCTCAACCCATAACTTCAGAATATTGACTATATTTAAAATCAAGGGATTTAAAGAGGTTATCATATTAGGTTACCCAAATCCAATTTGCCTGGTGTCATCTTAGGAAAATGAGAAGTCAAACATATAAAAGGATCACCAAGACTAGGTACCAGGGGTTCACAGCGGTAATTCTAGCTACTTAGAAGACAGATCTAAAAATCATTGTTTGAAAGCCAGTCTATGAGTCCAATTAACCAACAAAAACAGAAGTGGAGCTATGGCTAAAGTGATAGAGCATCAGCCTTGCACAAAAGTAGATTAGGATAGCTCGCAGGCCTTGGGTTCAAGCACCAATGCTAGCACAAAATAAAATAAGATTTAATTTAATTTAATTTAAATTAAATTAAAATAGAGATACAAAGAATGGGAAACCAAGGATTCTCACATACTAATGGAGAACCATGTAACAGATGGTAGCAAGCTACAGACTCAGGCTCTGGAGACTCTAAACCTATTGCTGCTTCCATTTTAGACCTGGCCTCCCAAACTATGAGAACATGAATATCTACTGTGCATGCTACTTCATTCATAATATTTTGTCACAAAATCCCAAGCCAGGGCTTGGAAGGTGGCTCAGTGATAGAGTGCTTGCCTTGCCTACATGAGGCCCTGGGTTTGATTCCTCAACACCACATAAGCAGAAAAAGCCAGGAGTGGCACTGGCTCAAGTGGTAGAGCACTAGCCTTGAGCTGAAGAGCTGAGGGACAGCATCCAGGCCCAGAGTTCAGACCCCACAACCAAAAAAAAAAAATCCCATACCAATGAACATATAATCTATTAAGCCTTCAAGTGGAAACATTTGGCCTTGGAATGAGAAGTTGGAGGGTTCAAGTTGGACTTTGCCACTGAGTTTTGTTCTCAGAAAGATGAGCTATCTGGATAACACTGTGTAATTGTGAGGGTCTGTCAACATTGTACGTGGCTCTACCACTTTTCCACTGCAAGACAGTCTTACCAGCCAGTTCCCAACAGAGGTCTTCCATAACAACAAGACATTCATGTAATAGCACCACAAGCTACAACCACATACAACCACATACTTGCCTGGAGCATGATGAGATGTGTGTGTGTGTGTGTGTGTGTGTGTGTGTGTGTGTGTGTGTAAGGGGGTTATCTGCATTCTCTAATGCCAAAAATTAATGAGTAGAGAACCAACGATGTGAGTTTTGTCACTCTCTCTAATTGGTTCTTGTCTGTGGCAGGGACGAATTTTGCCTGGAAACCTTTGTGATTCCAAGGGCTCAGGTATTCATTCGCTGTTCTCATACCCCTTATTCTCATACACACCTCTCTCCCAGGCTTGCTCTGCCTTGGATCATGGCCAAACTCCCACCTCACTCCCAATTAAATCTATCATTGAGGGTAGGTGCCGGATGGAGAAAGCTTGCACTTGCCAAAGGGCTTAAATCACTTGACACGAGCATGCCAATTTTCCCTTCCATATCACTTTTACTGATTAGCCTTTTCTTTGTCCTTTTTTAAGTGACTGCTCCTCATTATTTTTAAAGAAACCTTGATGGGATTTGGCTCAGAAACAAAACAATATTTCAACCAAAGAACAAGGATTGTTCCAAAGGATAAAAGGCAAAGCCACCTAAGACCACCTATGTAAGGTTAACTAATAATCCATGTTCTCAGCACTGAGCCTGTGTCCCAGCTCATCTTCCCACATCAGCCACAAGTGGGCACATGAATTCAGAGTTCCTACTTGTCCGAACTCCTCTGGCTTCCTCTTGCTTTATCTTGTCTTTTTTTTCTAATTAACATAAGCAACCTAAGTAAGTGTGTCCCATATGCAGGAGAAAAATGAACAGTGACACTACAAAGTGACAGTGTTGAGTCACATCTGTTTAAACTCTTCTTTGTTAACTAAGTCCTTCAATAATAGAAAATAACTATGGGGGGAAAAAGAGAATTTTGAATAATAAGAAAAGTTGCAAGTAGCAGTTACTTCTGTTTCAAACCAAACCTAAGTCATTAAACTTCAATCTCTCCCAGATCCATAACAAAATGCTTTTGTAAAGATTGAAAGAAAAAGTATCCTTGTTAGTATAACTGGCTTCAAAAACTGCTCAGAACTATGTAAATTCATACAATAAGTAGAGAGAAAACTTTAATGGAAGGCTATCAAATGATACAAAGCCATAATAACCCCTGTTTTCACTGTATTTGATGTCGGTGCCTTGCATCTAGTATATACACTTTTCTAATTCAGGGAGGGGAAGGGAAAAAAAACAAATGCTTAAATAAGGATACAGGTTGATCCACTGTAACAATGAGATGAACCAAACACTATGTGGAGGTGGAAGGGAAGGGATGGTAGGAGGAAAACAAAGGAGAAAGCAACAATGCTCTTTACTTTGCTCATGTACTCATTATCTTGCTTGTGTAACTGTAACCCTCTGTATAGCATTTTTACAATAAAAGCGTACCAAAAAACTGCTCAGAACTGTGTAAATTTATACAATAAGTAGAGAGAAAGCTTTAATGGAAGGGTGTCAAATGATACAAAGCCATAGGTAAAACTCTCTAATTTTCTTAAATTGAATGCCATAATCTGAATGCAAATTATCCATCTCAAAATATGTATTGAATCCAGTGCTGGTAGGTTGCCCATACTTGTAATTCTAGCAAGTCAGGAAGGTAAGATCTGAGGATTGTTCAAAGCCAGACTGAGCAGAAAAGTAAGACTTTTGTCTAAAATTAACAAAACAAAAAACAAAAAAAGAGGACCAAAAAACAAAAAGAAAAAAAAAACTTCTTCCTTCAAGGCAAGCAAAGTTCTGTTTAATTAGCAAGTACAATTGCAATATACTGTTATGGAAATGAAAAAGAAAACTGAATTAAGGCCAGAATTGACTTTTTAACGGTTCAGGTGGTATAGTGCCAGCCTTGAGGAACAAAGTAAGGGACAGTGCCCAGGTCCTGAGTTTGAAGCCCTAGTCCTGGCGCACACGTGCACACACACACACACACACACACACACACACACACACACA
>NW_012282779.1:0-2609 GCF_000151885.1 Dipodomys ordii
CAAAAAAAAAAAAAAAAAGAAATGAAACAAAGAAGAAAGGAAGGAAGAGAAGGAAAAAAGAGAAAAAAAAGAAAAAAAGTAATATATCTATAGGCTCATTCAAAATGGTAAGAAAAAATTCAGTATCCCTTCAATTTTAAGTAAAAAAGATAATTAAAAAATGAGAAAAGTATTATATACAAAAAAGGTAAGGAAGAAAAAGCAAGAAAGATAGAAAAGGAAAAGGAAAGAAAGAGTAAGAGATGGATCTAGACTATTGGCAGGAATAGGAGGACTGGCAGGAGGATTTGGTTGGATGAGAGTGGTGGAAGTGGAAATGAGGATGTATCACCATGGTTAAGTGCCTCCAACACTGTAGAGTGATGGAGAGGAGGATGGGATGAGGGAAAATTGTCTTAACCCTCAGAAAAGCCATTAAGCATACCCATCCTCCTTTTTGACCATAGGCCTTGGGCATCTGAGGGAATCAGTCTTCTGTTGTGATCCAGACTGTGTGGCCCAAAGCCAGGAAGTATGTATACTAGAATCTGCTAAAGCATTTATCCTGGCATTTCCTCCCAGATGTGAGTACAGATTTTCCATACACACAGGTGTCTGCCAGGTGACTCAGTATGCTCTACTTCCTTCTCTTCCCCAGGGCCTGAGTAGTAGCCAGCCTAACCAGGAGCCAGCACAACCCTGCAAGCTTCAAGAACCATGGCAACCTACCTGTCAGGTAGGTGCACAGGGGCAGTTCAGACTTTCCTGGTCACACTGGCAGTCCTAAGGGTAAAGGCAAAGATGACCTCTGCTCACACAGCATGGCCAAATCAATTCAGTGGGGTTTGAATTACATATTTTTTAGAATTGGAAGCATAAAAATATGTGAGGTGGATAATAATAATTTTCTTAAGTGTTGGGTACCAGTGATACACATCTGCAATCCTAGCTACTCAGAAGGCTGAGGTCTGAGGATTATGGTTGGAAGCCATCCCAAGCAGAAAAGTCTGAGACTATTATCTCCAATTATCCAACAAAAAAGCTTGAACTGGAAGTGTGGCTCAACCCATAGAGTGCTAACCTTAACAAAACAAAAACAAAAAAAAACTAAGAGACAATATCCAGGTCCTGAGTTCAAACCTTAATGCCTATGTACACAAAGTTGTATTAAAACAAAAAATTAAATGCAGATAACACAGTGCAATGAACAAATGAATTACCTAAACTGTTTGGCAAACAGAGCAAACTGATTTTACAAGTTTTTTTTTTAACTCCTTTCTCCAACTTCCAAACTTCTGATCCCTTCTTGATGTTTTGGGTTGAACAGTAAAATCAGCTGTATTCTGGTCACTGAAAGTGCATTTCCAGTGTTTAGAAATTGAGTAGGGTAAGTCAGAAATTAATTTTACATCCATTGGGGGACTTTTCCCTCTGTCTCTAGCTCAGGTCCTACCTGTGATCCAAAGAATCATATTTGGAAGGTTAGTAATTTTACTAACCTTCCTCTCACTGTGGCTCCCAGCCCCTATTGGGTTGGGGGAAAAGAAGATAGAAGGGTTAGGCATTGCACCATCGAAGTCCCGTCTTGGTAGCCAGATCCTCTCTCCGGAAGACCCCCATGTAAGTTCTTCAGGAGACCTATGATGCCTCATTATTGTACATACTGATGTCTGATGTTCTGTGTGTGTTTACTGTCACAACCCACTCCCAGGCTTCTGCCCACCTATGGCTATCACAACCTGGGGTTTGGGGGAGGGGAATCCCATCTTCTCCTTTCTGGGATGGGTTATGGCAGCAAGTCTGTCATTCTGAAATCTCTAGATGAAAAGTAGGGGTGAACTTTTATGTTCACACAAGTTCCTGAACTCTAGGTGTAAAAGACACAGAATTGCCTCTCAAAAAAAAAAAAAAAAAAAAGAATTGCCTCTCAGGCACATCTTACTGCCCTGTGTAAGTGACAGCAGCCTTAGCAAGTAGCAAGGGAGGAAAGCCATTACCTCCTTGTCCATGGGGAAGCCTTGCTTTTTGCTCGAGGTGTTCTTTGACTTCTAATTCAGTTACACTCTCTCCACAAATTCATAGTAGGTAGAAAATGCACCTAATGCACCTACCTAAGCAAATCCTAGCTTAGCAACCTAGCACACTGCAGTGTCAGTTGACTGTCTCATGATCACAGGGCTGGCAGGGCTGCGGCTTGCAGTCACTGCCTAGCACGACCACAGCACTGGCCCACATATCTCTAGTCCCTGCTGTGGGCATAATGGACAGGGGTTCAAACTCTCAAATAGAGTTTCTACTGAATGTCTATCACTTTCACTAGATTGTAAAGTCAAAAACAATCAATTTGAACATCCCTAAGTTTTAGGTGGTCTGTAGTGGTAACATTGGAGGCCATCATCATTCATGAAGGGCCAGTAGGGAACACTACACACTACCCCTTTAGATCTTTCCTGTGCTTGGATTTCTTGCAGTCAGGTGGAATTTGTGGACCGCTTCCACGATAATAGTTTTACGTTTATAAAACAATATATAGGGCTGGGAAGGTGGCTCAGTGGTAGAGCGCTTGCCTTGCATGCCTGAGGCCCTGGGTTCGATTCCTCAGCACCACATAAGCAAAAAGAAAAAAGCCG
>NW_012282780.1:0-2116 GCF_000151885.1 Dipodomys ordii
ATTTGCCTTGAGCTGAAGGCTGAGGGACAGCACCCAGGCCCAGAGTTCAGGCCCCACAACCAGACCCAAAAAAAATTAAATTAAAATAAAAATAAATAATTAAAATTTTTAAAAAAGAAAAAGTACTTATCATAAAGAAAAAAAATGAAATGAGCAATTTTGGCTTATTCGTTTATGGCAAGATTTTGTCACGTAGCCATTTTTTTATATACATAAAAAGGCTTATGGTGTTGTGGCTCAAAATTTTGTTGCTTGAGAAAACCTGTCCATAACTTTTTTAATTAGCTGGGAATACAATTGAATTATACTTTTTTTTTTTTATGGTCGGCTGTGGGGCTTGAACTCTGGGCTGTCCCTCAGCTCTTCAACTCAAGGCAAGTGCTCTACCACTTGAGCCACAGTGCCACTTCTGGTTTTCTGGTGGATAATAATTGGAGATAAGAGTCTTATAGACTTTCTTGCCTGGGCTGGCTTTGAACCATGATCCTCAGATCTCAGCCACCTGAGTAGCTAGGATTACAGGCGTTAGCCACTGGCACCAGCTTGAGTTATACTTTATTTCCCACAGTTTCATAGCATTTTTCTGTTCTAGCATTATCTAAGAACACTTCAAACCACTGTGAGTTTCGCTCCCTCGTTCTCTCCTCCTCCTTCCCTCTCATCTACTAGTGGTGATCCCTCTCCTCCCTTCTCTGTACTTTAACATTTGTATGTTGGTTTTGTTGTTTTGTGATTTTCCCTTTTCCATATATTCTCTTCTTTAGAAACTTTCCTGTCTTTGTATTATTTATGCTTTTGTGTGTGATTTCCTTAAGTCTATGTCCCTTACTTTATTTCCATTGTTTTTGCCTGGTTTTCTGTCATTTTGTTTCCATGGGTTTTGCTTCTAGTTTTTATCTTTTTTTAAATGAAATGTTTCTAATAACACATAAGTAGAAGTTAATATAATAAGTCTCCATGTATCGATCAACAACTCATAGCTAGTTTTGTTTTTTTCTCTACCTCCTTTTTTATTTTTACTTCTTTATATACTGCCAATCATTTTGCTTAAAATGATCTAGAGGTCACCATCGTATTTGTAAAAGTTTGAGCATGTGTTTTTAAAAAATGAGGGCTTGGGGCTGAGGTTATAGCTCAGTAAGAGAACCTGTATACGGAAAGAGGGAAAATGAATGAGGGAATAGAAATATGAATCTTTTTTACTGGTGATATAATCCAGCTTTACCACTTGACCTGTACCCTTTCTAACCCTTTGCTTTCTTTTATTTTTTTAATTTTTATTTATTTTTGGTCAGTCATGGGGCTTGGCAATGTCCCTCAGCTCTTTAGCTCAAGGCTAGCACTCTACCACTTGAGCCACAGCACCAATTCTGGCTTTTTCTGTGTATGTGGTGCTGAGGAATCAAACCCAGGGCTTCATGCATGCTAGTCAAACACTCTACCACTGAGCCACCTTCCCAGCCCTCCTTTCTTTTATATAACCACAATATCAATCTACCTTATAAAAGAATAACTAGGAATGATTCTGCAGTATACTCAGATCTTCTGCCAGTGTTCCCTGTTTCCCATTCATCTTTTTGCTTAATATATTTAGTCCATAGCAATGTTACTGTTGTAAAATATGGTTGAAATAACACCACCTACTGCTCATAAAATTTTTAAGCCTTCCTAATCTATAAACATAGCCTATGACAGATGACTGATTCCCTGTGTTCGTTGTGCTGCAATCTGGCTGTCTTTCCTGTTCTCCTCTCACTTTACTTCCCTTTGGATAATCTTCTTTGGATAGGAAGCATGAGTTTATATTCTGCAAGTTTTTTTTTAAATCATTATTATTATTGGGGATAGGAGGATATCTGGAAGTGAAACCCAGGGCCTCACACATGCATCGTAAACATTCACTTGCCACTAAGCTATACCCTCTAGCCCCTAGAAGCATAACTCAAGAAATATGTTGATTCCTTTATTCACATCCATACACCTTTTATGCCTATTCTTTCTTTGAAAATATTGCTATGGGGCTGGGAAGTTGGCTCAGTGGTAGAGCGCTTGCCTTGCATGCATGAGGCCCTGGGTTCGATTCCTCAGCACCACATAAGCAAAAAGAAAAAAGCCG
>NW_012282781.1:0-1874 GCF_000151885.1 Dipodomys ordii
CTTTTTTCTTTTTGCTTATGTGGTGCTGAGGAATTGAACCCAGGGCCTCATGCATGCAAGGCAAGCACTCTACCACTGAGCTACCTTCCCAGCCCGGAACAGATTTTTTTTTTAAGGGAGTCTAAATACAAGAATAGTTTTAAAACAGTTTCAAAAAAGTTCAAGTATGTTTTTAGGCTGTTTGTATCTTTCTTCAGAAGTTTTGTGAAAAACTTCTTTTTTCCTTTGGCAGAACTAGAGTTTACACTCAGGGCCTATGCTTGCTTGCTCAGCTGGTGCTCTAGCACTTGAGCCTCACCTCCATCCACCTTTTTGGCTGGTTATTTTGGGGATGGAGTCTAGCAGATTTTTTTGCATAGGCTAGCCTTCACCTTGATCCTCTGGATCTCAACCTCTTGTGTAGCTGGGATTACTAGCAGTGACTTGTAGCAAAAGAATTACTGTGGCTTTTTTTGTTGTTTTGTTTTTTAACTGTGACATGTAGGTCTGACATGAAATGATCTTCTTGTACTAGTCTTTTAAAATCCTATTTTATGATACATATGTATTACCCTTGAGTAATATTGTTTTGAATAATATATAAAAACTTGTCTTCTTGAGGAAGGCAGAAGGATGGGAGGTGAAGGTGGCCTACTTATTTAGTTTTTGAATTTATAGTTTAAAACTTTGTGTTTTGAGGAATTGCCTAAATTGTACTTATGTAAAGGAGTTTATATTATGTGTTCCTTATTTAGAAGGTCACTATTCTCACATATTAAGCAATAATAAAGTAGCTTGAAATAAAGATTAAATGGTGATTGTGCAAGACTTATTTGCTCTCTGCAAATCAGGAAATGCTTCAGTCTTGGACTATACAAAATGGCTTTTCCAGATGAGTGTTTACAGTCTACAATGTAAGAGGTTCACATGCTTAAATTTCCTGAGGTATCTCAGGGGTGGTGTAGCCATTTAGTTCTTGAAATTTGTGTCACCACCAAAGCCCAAGTGGATATAAGTGCCATTCTGAGTCAGCAATTGTGCTAATATTCAGGCTGTTGAGGAGAGTGGGTGAAGTATTAATTGAATCCCTAGCACCTTAAATTACCTGATATCTCAACGTAGAGACCCTACATTTTGGTACTGGAGTAATTGTCAAGAGTAATAGTAATAGTTTTTAATATTTAAATATTTGAGTCAGGTTTTTTTTGTAAGTATACTATGACAGACATCAAAATATATTTTGAGCTGGGCACCGGTAGCTCACACCTGTAATCCTAGCTACTGAGGAAGCTGAGATCTGAGGATCAAGGTTCAAAGCCATTCCAGGCAGGAGACTCCATGAGACTGTTATCTCCAATAAACCACTAGAGAACTGGAAGTGGCGCTTGCCTTGAGCTGAATAGCTGAGGGACAGCGCCCATGCCCAGAGTTCAAGACCCACGATCATCATCAGCAGCAACAACAAATATATATATATAGAGAGAATGGCTTTGTTTTATTCAACATTTCAAGGTAAATGTGTGGGATTGTGGGTGATTTATATACCTTGTTATTAATATTTTTATTTATTAAATATTTTATTGTAAAGACATGTACAGCAGGATTACAGTTACATGAGTAAGGTAATGAATACATTCATATTGAGCATTGTTATCCCCTCCTTTGTTTTTCCCCTACCATCCCTTCCTTCCCTCCATCTCTTCCCTCCCCAAATCCTCCCTCTACTCCCTCCTGCAGTTGTAAAGTTAGTTTTCAACATAGTGTCTTGTACATCTCATTATTATATATAAATAATGGGTCAACCTGTATCCTTTTTTTTTTTTTTTTTGGTCCGGTCGTGGGGCCTGAACTCTGGGCCTGGGCACTGTCCCTCAGCTCTTCAGCTCAAGGCTAGC
>NW_012282782.1:0-3475 GCF_000151885.1 Dipodomys ordii
TGGTAGAGCGCTCGCCTTGAGCTGAAGAGCTGAGGGACAGCGCCCAGGCCCAGAGTTCAAGCCCCACGACCGACAAAAAAAAAAAAAAAAAAGATGTTGTACACAGGGGTTATGGTAACATGGTAAGGTAATGGGTAAATTTCTAGTTGAGCATTGTTGTAATAATTATTTTAAATTATAGAAACTTAAAAATAAAATAAACAGGCTGGGAATGTGGCTTATTGACAGAGTGCTTGCCTGGCATGCATGAAGCCCTGGGTTCCATTCCTCAGTACCACATACACAGAAAAAGCTGCAAGGGGCACTGTGTCTCAAGTAGTACAGCTCTAGCCTTGGGCATACAGAGGCTTGGGGACAGTGCCCAGGCCCTGGGGTAAAGACAAAGGACAGGCAAATTTTTTTAGAATAATAAAATAGTTTTTCCCTTAATGAAAACTAAAGCCAGACACATTCATAACTGAAGACCGTCCAAGCTTTCAGAAGGAACAAACATCAATGCTTCTCAAACTACAAAGGGGACCACCTCCACAAGTATGTTACAACACAAGGGAAAGAAAGATGACATTTATCAACAGGCACCTTATTCTTATACTGCTTTGTGGAAAGGCAACTCCTCTGTACAACTACTTAAAGATTAAAAAAATAAAACTAAATAAAACAAATATGTAGAAATCAACAATACTTTACATAAAGAGATAAGATAAGCCTTAACATTAACTGCACCCCTCAAAAATACTTTTGAAAAAAGAACAGAAGAAACATGATCATATCAATACATGAACAAAATACCTTTAACAAAATTTAACAAGACTTCATTTTTTTTTTGTCATCATGGGGCTGAACTCTAGGCTGAGGCACTGTCCCTCAGCTCTTCAGCTCAAGGCTACGATTTGAGCCATTGTGCCACTTCCAGTTTTTTTCTCCTTATGTAGTGCTGAGGAATCAAACACCAGGGCCTCATGCATGTGAGGCAAGCACTCTACCACTGAGCCACCTTCCCAGACCAGCAAGACTTCATTTCAAAAGCTCTGAAGGGATTAGGAAGAGAGTGGGACATGCCTCAACTTCACAAAGCTTATGTATGATAAATCTATAGTTCACACTGTCCTAAATGGGGAAAATTGAAAGAAGTCTGCATAAGGAAGGAAGGTGAGGGAACTCAACAATCTTCACTCTTCGATGCTATGAATATGGACTTGATCTTTCTCCCTCTATTTCACTGAGAAGTTTGATGAATACCAGTATTAAACTTGAAAAGTCTTGCAGAATTCAGCCATGAATCCCCTCGTTCCTGGGTTTTTCCTTTTTGGAAAACTGCCGATTATTTCTTCAGTCTCATTGCATATTGTGGGCCTCTTTGACTGGTTTATAATTTCCTGATTCAGCTTTAGCAATTTGTATACATTTCTTCTTGATTTTCCATCTTATTTGAATATAGGTTTTGAAAGTATTCCCTCATAATCTTTTGAATTTCATAGTTGTTTTTACTGCAATGTTTCTATTAGCATTTCTAATTTTGTTAATTTAAGATTCATCTTCACTGATTTCGGTAGTGGTCTGTTAAATGTATTGACTTTTTTTCAAATGTCACCTTTTGGTTTGTTGATTTTATGCAAGAGTTCTTTTTTTTGCTAGTCCTAGGGCTTGTACTCAGGGCCTGAGGACTGTCCCTAAGCTTCTTTTGCTCCAGGCTAGCACTCTACCACTTGAGCCACAGCACCACTTCCCACTTTGTTTGTTTATGTGGTACTGAGGAAATGAATCCAGGGTTTTATGCATGCTAGGCAAGCACTCCACCACTAAGTGACATTCCCAGCCCCTATGTACAGTCCTTTCAGTCTCTATTTAGTTCTCCCCTATTCTTCTTTTTTTTTATCATGGAGTCTGAACTCTGGGTCTGGGTGCTGTCCTTCAGCTCTTCAGCTCAAGATTGGGGTTCTATCACTTGAACCACAATACCACTTTTGGCTTTTTCTGCTTATATGGTACTGAGAATCAAACCCAGGGCCTCATGCAAGCAAGGCAAGCACTCTAACACTGAGCCACCTTTCCAGACCCCCTATTCTTTACTGTCTCTCTCCATCTGGTAGTTTGGTGTTTGGTTTGTTCCTGTTTTTTAAGCACTGGTAGTTGCTTCATAAGGTTATTCATTTGTACTGTTTCTCTGTTCTTTATTTGCACAATTTGTGCTATGAAGTTTCCTCTCAATACTGCTTTTGTAGTATCCTTAAGGCCTGGTATGATGTGTTTTCATTTTCATTGAATCGTAAGACCTTTCTGATTTCCTCTTTTATTTCTTCAGTGACCCACCTGTTGTTCATACGTGTGAGAGTTTTCTGCAGTGTTTTGTTATTGAGGAGCAGTTTCATTCCATTGTGATTAGATAGGACACCAAGAGTTATCTCCATCCTTTGGTTTTTGCTCAGGCTTGCTGTGTGTCCTAGGATATGGTCAGTTTTGGAGATTGTTCCATGCACCACTGAGAATGTGAGTTGTGTGGTTGTTGGGTGAAATACTTTGTAGATGTCTACTTGGATACTGTGGTCATTTAATTCAGAAGCTTCTTTGCTGATCTTTTGTTTGGTTGACATATCCTTTGGTGAGAATGGGATGTTAAAGTCTCCCACTATTGTTGTGTTGGGGTCTATCATGTTCTGTAAGTGTAAGAGTATTTCTCCAATGTATTTATGTCCTCCATTGTTTGGTGCGTGTAAATATTAACCACTATAATTACTTCTTTGTGGATTATGTCCTTTGTTAATATGCAATGGCTTTCCTTGTCTCTTCATACTGATGTTAAAGGGAAGTCTATTTTGTCAGAGAAATATATAGCCACATGGCCTTTCTTACAAGATACATTTTCATGAAATATCTTTGTCCAAACATTTACTCTGAATTTGTGCTTTTGTTTTGACTGTGAAATGACTTTGTGGGATACAACAAAATTTAGATGAGCTGGGTGTTGGTGGCTCACACCTGTAATCCTAGCTACTCAAGAGGCTGAGATCTGAGGATCTTGGTTCAAAGGCGGCCCGGGCAGCAAAGTCCAGGAGACCCTTATCTCCAATTAACCACCAGAAAATGAAGTGGCATTAGCTCCTCTTGAGCTGAAGAGCTAAGGGATAGTGCCCAGGCACTAGTTCAAGCCCCATGACCGACAAAAACAATAAAACAAAAACTCAGATGAATTCTTGGGTTTTGTGTTTTGGTCCAACCTACTACTCTACCTCTTTTGGTTGGGGAGTTGAGCCCATTGGTATCTATAAAGAAACGTGTCCTATGCCGGGAGCCAATGGCTCATGCCTGTAATCCTAGTTACTTAGGAGGCTGAGATCTGAGGATTGAGATTCAAAGCCAGCCCAGACAGGAAAGTCTGTCAAACTCTTATCTCCAATAAACCACCAGAAAACCAGAAGTGGTGCTGTGGCTCAAGTGGTAGAGCGCTAGCCTTGAGCTGAAGAGCTGAGGGACAGCG
>NW_012282783.1:0-1859 GCF_000151885.1 Dipodomys ordii
TTTTTTCTTTTTGCTTATGTGGTGCTGAGGAATCGAACCCAGGGCCTCATGCATGCAAGGCAAGCGCTCTACCACTGAGCCACCTTCCCAGCCCCTGAAAGTTAACTTTAAAAGTAAGTATATTTATCTTTGTGAAGAAATTAAGAGAGCCAAAAAAGGGAGGGAAGACAGCAGAATGTAGCATTGATCTATTTACAAAAGGTGTGGAGGGTTTTTTTTTGTTTATTTGTTTTGTTTTTTTGTCAGCCGCAGATCTGCCTGGAGTTTTGAGAATAAAGATAAGGGCTCTGTACCATGTGGTCAGTAACTTTGTTATCATTTAATTTAGTTAGTGAAATAGTGGATTTGGAAGTGTTTTCCTAGATGTGTATGTGTTTCGCAAATAAAAAGTAAAAGCAGTAGGGCTGAATTTCACTAACAACAGTTGCCAAGCCTAATTAAATCATAAAGATTAAGCCTGGCAAGGGTGGGAGGCTGAGACCTGAAGATATCAGTTAGAAGCCAGCCTGAGCACCTGGAGACTCTTATCTCTAATTAACCATCAACAAGCCACAAGTGGAACTGTGGCTCAAGTGGTAGAGTGTTAGCCTTGGGAACACAAAAGCTCAGGGACAGAGCCCAGGCTCTGAGTTCAAGCACCAGAGCCAGCCCAAGAAGAAACAAACAAAATCACCAAGGGTATTTTGTGTACCAGTACTGTGGGTGGTGGTTTTGTAACTTGGGCATCTTAAATGGTCAAGAATTGGTATCTGAGTGGTGGCCTCATTACATAATAGCAACAACCCATAGAACCCCTTTTTACTTCCTTCTCTATTTTCGCTACAATGCTAATCCCATCACTGACATATAGACTGGACAATCTGTTACTCCATCAGCACTGATTTAGGAAGCATAGATTCCATACTGAGTGATGGGGCAGCTGCTCAGCCATGGAGATGCTTTGTGGCTCTGGGAAGTAACAGTAATATAGATAGGCCGGAACATTGACTGGGAAGGCACCGACTCAGTCAAGATCCCAGCTATACGCATAAGCACAGGTGGTCAAAACCAGATGAAACTGAAGATTGTCTAGTTGAGAGTGATCCCGTGTGGCATCATTGCATGTGTAGGTTGCTTGTTCAGTGGCATCTTCTACATGATGATAAAATAAGGCACCAGCCTAGTGTGCTTGTGTATGGAAAGAAAAAATAGAAGACCATGGGAACAATGTGAAAAATTTTAATATGGACTGTATATAATTAGACAAGTGTTTTATCAATGTTTAATTCCTTCTGTGCAATAGTTGTACTGTGGTTCTGAAATGGCTTTATTCATGGGAGATACATGCTAAAATATCTAGAAGCAAAGGTGTATTTATTAAATGCAGAACAAATGGTTCAGAGAAAACCATGGGCTCTGTATGTGTGTGTGTGTGTGTGTGTGTGTGTGTGTGTGTGTGTGTGTATACAGTGTATACAGGTGAGAGGAAGACAGAGGAAAAATATGTGGCAAATATGAACGGACCAAGGGCATTATATAAGACTCTCATTTTTCTTCCAACTTTTCTATAAATTACATATATATGAACATATAAACATACATCTACACAGTCTATATATTAATGAATGTTTGTTTTCGAGTGCAGTATCCTGGGCCCTTAATGAAACAAAAACTCCAATGTATGGTGCCTAAGAAACTACATTTTTTTAAATTTAATTTAATTTTATTTGTGAACATACTGTACAGAGGGGTTACAATTGCATGGGCGGGATAATGCGTACATTTCTTACCAAGCATTGCATCCTCCTCCTTTGTTTACCCTTCACATCCCTTCCCAGCCTCCCCCCTCCCCCCCAATCCCAATCCTTCTCCTTCCCCCC
>NW_012282784.1:0-2121 GCF_000151885.1 Dipodomys ordii
CCCAGGCCCAGAGTTCAGGCCCCACGACCGGACCCCCCAAAAAAATAAATAAATAAAAAATAAATTTGAGGGGCTGGGAAAGTGGTAGAGGGCTTGCCTTACATGCATAAGACCCTGGGTTCGATTTCTCAGCACCACATAAACAGAAAAAGCCAGAAGTGGCACTGTGGCTCAAGAGGTAGAGTGCTAGCCTTGAGCAAAAGAAGCTCAGGGACAGTGCCCAGGACCAGAGTTAAAGCCCCAGGATTGGCAAAAAAATAAAATAAATCATTTTCCAAACTCTGTTCATCTCTCATTTTGCAGAGTGCTATATTTACAAATGTCATTTATGAAAATGAACCACTGTATTGTCATTTACTAGGAAAAATGTAGAAGCACCTGTAAATCATCTCCCAAAGCGGAATAGAAAAATAATACTGCTGAACAGGAGGAAAAAGCTGGGAGAGAATGAAGGAAGGAGTAACATTGTCCAAAAAGAAATGTATTTATTACCTGACTCAGGAAACGGTGACCCCTCTGTTTATCACCTTTATAATAACAATGAAAAACACTGCTAAATCAGTAAGGGGAAGTGTACTCAAGCATGGCCACATGCAAATATCAAGAAATAAACTTTTGGGAGGGTTGGTACTGGCATTTGAACTCAGGGCTGCTCGGCTATATGGCTTCAGCCACGGCCTCAGTCCAAGAGGCAAACTTTTTAAGCCAAGGTGCTACTGAATTTCAACTGGTCAGGAGATGTATACTGTTAGTGTGCTGACATCACAGTCCCTTGTGAATACACAGAAAGGGACACGGCTAGTTCCCTTGGTCATTAGCACATCAAAGAGAACAGTGGTTGTCTAAGTGCACACCAGAGAGGAAGAGACATAAAACTGCCTGACCTCTGCTCACTTGTCAAGAAATGTTAACACAAAAAGGTCAGCAGGATTAAACAATAATATACCGTTCTTCGAGAATAAAGGAAGGTAAAAGAATGAAGTCCAGTTTTGAAATATTTAATTCAACTCTACTAGCAAGTGACACTCAATCAACACAGTGTTATTCACTCTGACTCTGAGAACAAGTCATGCCCTCCTGCCCACTTCATGTGAACTAGACCAAGAAGCAGAGATGCTCAAAACATTCAAGCTAATGAGACAGGTGAACTCCAACAAGACAGGGAGACAGAAAGTAGCTCATCTGTCTCTAAAAACAGCACAAAACAGCAACTTGAACATACTACTTCAGACAGTAGGCTATTCAGTCTTAGCAACATCCCAAATTATTTAGCAGAACCATCTAAAGAGGGGGGGAAAAATCAAGGGAAGTTTAATTCCAGACTCCTCAGTTTCTAGGTATAAACAGACTGTTTGAGGAACTAGAAGAAATTAGCCTACCTAACTGATGTACTGCAGAAAAGTCACTAGCCAAAACTATGGGACTGGTTCTTCTCTAACAGAAAAGTACCACACAGCAACCAGATCTATAGGCTGGAAAATTAAACAAACACCAACTTTATTTTCAGAGACAGTGCTTTCTATCCTAAGAGGATACAGTCCTCAGACACCACTTGAAGCAGTTATCCTCTCTGTGAGCAATATCAACAAATGTCTACGGGAAAATTTCACTTCTTTTCTTCTAGCATGTTGTTCTCACCCTGGTGCAAAAGTCAAGCTAGGAGGCTCAATGACCAACAGCAACTGGGGTAACACTGCCAAAGCCACAACTTCCTTCCCTCTAAAAGTAAACAGAGCCCAGTGCTGGGAGTCAAGGCTGTCTGTAATCCTAGCTACTTAGGAGGCTGAGCACTGAGCATTGTGGTTCAGAGCCAGCCTGGGTAGTGAAGTCTCAAACTAACCACCAAAAAGCAGGAAGTGAAGCTGTGGCTCAAGTGGCCTAACACCTTGAGCAAAAAATCTGAAGAAGTGTCTAGACCCTGAGTTCAAGTCCCAGGACCGCCCCCCCCACAATATTAATTTAAAAATGGTAAACAGGGGGCTGGGAAGGTGGCTCAGTGGTAGAGCACTTGCCTTGCATGCCTGAGGCCCTGGGTTCGATTCCCCAGCACCACATAAGCAAAAAGAAAAAAAGCCGGAAGTGGCGCTGTGGCTGAAGTGGTAGAGCACTAGCCTTGAGCTG
>NW_012282785.1:0-2044 GCF_000151885.1 Dipodomys ordii
CCACTGAGACCACCACTGAGACCACCACTGAGAGCCACCACTGAGACCACCACTGAGAGCCAGCACTGAGACCACCACTGAGACCACCACTGAGAGCCACCACTGAGAGCCACCACTGAGACCACCACTGAGACCACCACTGAGACCACCACTGAGAGCCAGCACTGAGACCACCACTGAGAGCCAGCACTGAGACCACTACTGAGAGCCAGCACTGAGAGCCAGCACTGAGACCACCACTGAGACCACCACTGAGAGCCAGCACTGAGTCCACCACTGAGACCACCACTGAGACCACCACTGAGAGCACCACTGAGACCACCACTGAGAACCACCACTGAGTCCACCACTGAGTCCACCACTGAGGCCTCTGCTGGCTGGCTCTGGACTCTAGAGACCAGAAGCTTTTCATTCTTGAGGCAAACACTGCCTTCTCCTCAGAAGCTAGCCAGAGGCAGTCAGTAGGTGTCCAGCCTTTCAAGAGGGGTGGGCTCAGAGACTGCAGAGAACTTGTCTGATGTGCGTGAAGCCCTGGAGTCAAGTAAAAGAAACCTAGCCAAGAGTTTGGCTACCTTGGAGAAATGGCACCCCATTGCGATGGCTCTGCATGTTATGCTCTGTGAGTAGAAAAGACCCTAGAAGGAGACCTCCCAACACAAATCATAAATGCCCTGTTGCTTACCATTCAGACTACTGGACAGCACCAGAGTAGTGTATAAAACACTACCGTGAGCCCCTCACACAAAACTGTCTATAAACATTTTCATTTTCTTACAAATAATTACAGTAAGAGAAAAGCATGGAGAAGAAAGGACTTTGCACCCTGAGCTCTGCACCTCATCCAAATCCGCCTCCCAAAAGCTCCACAGAAGGACAAGGAATATGATTTTAATGGCCGGGGGTGGTTCTTGCATTGTAAGTGAACAAAGCAGTAGGTTTCGAAAGCACAGTGCTCTGAGTCACCCCATGTACTTTATACGTTTATTTAGAGAAGAATAGTTTAGCTTTAATTATTTATGGTAATAGCTCTCAGTGTACTAGTAGATGTCCTTTGGTGCATATTTTGTAAAAGTAATGAAGTCTTTGTAATGCAAGCTTTCTCTTCAGCTCTAAGCTGTCCTTTCTTTGCTGGAGTTCTAAGGTAGCAGAGTGTGTTTGTGTTTGTGTATGAGTTGTGTATAAATTACCAGGCTTGAGGTTTAGCAGGTGTCATTGAATCTAATGTAGGATTTTCCAGAGTGATTCCCAAATATCCTCATAGCCCCTGTCCTCCACCAGCCAAAGTACCAATCATCATCTCCACTGAGGAAAACATCTCTTTATGGGAGATGAGTTGCCTGTCAGTTGATTCATTTTTCATGGCTTTTTCCCCAATGGTTGTTTTTCTTTTTCCTTTGTTGTTTTAATTATCGTATTGCAATAAAACCCAGAGAGTGAGAGATGGGGAGGAGAGAGAGTACAAATCTATCATATTCCCTTCTGGCCTAAGTGGTAAATACTCTACAGATACGTCTTTTGCTGTCAAAGAACCTCCTCTCTCCCTTTGCTCTTCTCTTCCTGAGTCTGCTTCCAAGAACTCTAGGAAGTGTCCATACATCGAGAGCAGCAAGTATTTAAAGGTGAAGTAAGCCTTCATATGTTGTCCTGTTAGCTCACAATTTCACCAAATTACAGATGCTGTCTGTTCTTTCCTAGTAATGTGACTGGTTCCAGCTTAGGGCCCCAAGAAACCTTGATGATGAGAGTGAACAGTGTTCTCACCACAGTGAGTAGAGCAAACCTTTGGTGTAGCTGTTGCAGTTTTACTATTTTTCAAGTCTCTCAATGGACCTCAGTATGTTTGTAGTTTGCAACAGGTGTCAAAGTCATAGAGATTTTATAAGAAGTAGGTTTGGGGCTGGGAAGTTGGCTCAGTGGTGGAGCGCTTGCCTTACATGCCTGAGGCCCTGGGTTCTATTCCTCAGCACCACATAAGCAAAAAGAAAAAAGCCGGAAGTGGCGCTGTGGCTCAAGTGGTAGAGCACTAGCCTTGAGCTGAAGAGCT
>NW_012282786.1:0-1767 GCF_000151885.1 Dipodomys ordii
CCTTGAGCTGAAGAGCTGAGGGACAGCGCCCAGGCCCAGAGTTCAGGCCCCACAACCGGACTCCCCCCACCCCAAAAAAAAGATCAAGACCCTATCTTAAGCTAAGTGTGGCTGTATATGTCTGTCCTCTTAGCTACAGAGGAGGTGTAAATAGGAGACCATGGTCCACAAGCCAACCCTGATAAACACTAGATCCTATCTCAAAAATAAACTGAAGCAATGAGGGATGGAGACATGACTGAAGTGGTAAGAGTGCCTGCCTAGTACGCATAACACTGAGCTCAAACTCACTACTGACCAAAAAAAAAAAAAAAAAAAGCAATCCACAGCATACAGTTATTCACCCATACATACACTGACAAAAATACCGAATACAAAAAAAAATCTTAAGTAGGTATAATGATCATTCACTGAACAGAAACATTTTTGTAGTGCTGAACTCTGAATGAATAATCATCTACAAAATTTTAAGTATTAAATGCTCAGTATTTAATATCCAGTAATAGTATATCAATGTCCCAAGTATACATTTCTATAGATTTTTCTGGTGTTAAGCTGCTGAGCATTGCTCACAAAAAGGTAAGATTTGTAGAACTGAAACAAGTATGTAAATCACCACTTCGATCACCGTAGTTAAAATATTAATTGGGGAGATTCCATAGAGATATAAATTAACTCTGCTAGAAAGAATAACACTTAAAAAATGTATGTGTATTATACTACCTGAAATATACATCTATCAGTTTCCACTGAACACTACAAAATTTAGTACCACTTTAAGATGAAAAGTAGCTAAAATCAAAAGCTAAAATTAAAGAAATTTAAAAGTAGATAAGATTCTTAATCATTCTCTGAATGGTTACTAAAATTATAATCATGGAATGGCTTTGTTTTTGGTGGTACCAGGCCTCATGGTTGGTATGCAAAGATTCTACCACTGGAGCTATATCCTCAATCATTTTGCTTTTAGTTTCTTTTCATATAGGACCCACACTCTTGCTTGAGTCAAGCTAGCTAGGATGCCTCCTAAGTACTGAGATCACAAAATGTGTAGAACATTCAAAATATCCTCCCCACATCTCTGGAAACAGGTTCTTGCAAATTTGATAATCTCATCTCTACCTTCATAGCAGCTGGGATTATAAGCACACACCAAAATCATACCTGGCCTGGCCAGACACTTTGAAGCCCAACTAAAATACATAGTATGCACTAAACTCATGCCCTTGGACTCTCTCTAGCAACAATTTGTTAATATGGTATTCGATTATTCTATGCAAAAAGGTCATGGTAATGACAACTGGAGACAACAAAAAATCCAAACAATTGATAAGCAACAGAAACAACAATGCCTTCAACAACCCAACAAACTAGAAAAAAATTACACAATGGAACCAAAATAAAATCAAACACAAAAACAAAAGTACAAGTACAGTAAGTATCCTAGGCAAAATTTAGTAAAGTTACTTAATCCATTGCTAAGTTAATAATTACTCAATTTCATTCACTGTATGTTAGGTATTATTCTGGAATTAGGAATACAGAGGTTAAGAAAGCAGACCATGTAAACTTTAGGATTAGCCAAGTACTAGGACATCATGTAATTTCAGGTCATAAAAAAATGTCCTGTCGGGCTGGGAAGATGGCTCAGTGGTAGAGCGCTTGCTTTGCATGCCTGAGGCCCTGGGTTCGATTCCTCAGCACCACATAAGCAAAATGAAAAAAGCCGGAAGTGGCGCTGTGGCTCAAGTGGTAGAGCTCTAGCCT
>NW_012282787.1:0-4719 GCF_000151885.1 Dipodomys ordii
CCTCTACTTTTCTTCAATAGTGGAGATAGCCTAGGCATTGCATGTGTTAGACAAATGCTCCACCACCAAGTATATCCCCAGTGACGTCTGGTCCAAATTTAACCAACCATTTACAGAAAACATAAGAGGACATAAAAATATATTACATGGGCTGGGAAGGTGGCTCAGTGGTAGAGCACTGGCCTTGCATGCTTGAGGCCCTGGGTTCGATTCCTCAGCACCACATAGCAGGAAAAAAAAAAGCCAGAAGTGGCGCTGTGGCTCAAGTGGTAGAGTGCTAGCCTTGAGCTGAAGAGCTGAGGGACAGTGCCCAGGCCCAGAGTTCAGGCCCTATGACTGGACCCCCCCCCCAAAAAAAATATATATTACATGGTGCAGTGAAAATACAATCAGCATGACAGGCTCACGCCTGTAATCCTAGCTACTCAGGAGGCTGAGAACCAAGGATCACAGTTTGAAGCTACTCTGGGCAGGAAAGTCTTTGAGATTCTTATCTCCAATTAACCAGCAAAGTGCTGGAAGTAGAGCTGTGGCAGAAGTGGTAGAGTACTATCCTTGAACAAAAAACCTGAAGGACAATGTTCAGTCCTTGAGTTCAAACTCCAAGACTGGTGTGCACACATATTTACATGCATGTACACATACACATACACCCACTATATATATATATATATACATACATACATATATATATATATATAAATCAGCAAAATCCAAACTGTAAAAAATTCTGTCTTTCTTCTACAAATAAATTACAAAGGAAAAGAGAAAGGAAAGAAACTCAAAAGTAAGAGATCTAAGATATCAACTGCAAAGTATATAGACCTTATTTGGATCCTTGATTTAAACAACAGTAACAACAAAAATGTTTCTGAGGACTAATATTTGGCGATATGAAGCAACTTGCTGTTGATTTTTTTTTTTTGGTCCGGTCATGGGGCCTGAACTCTGGGCCTGGGCGCTGTCCCTCAGCTCTTCAGCTCAAGGCTAGTGCTCTACCACTTGAGTCACAGCGCCACTTCCGGCTTTTTTCTTTTTGCTTATGTGGTGCTGAGGAATCGAACCCAGGGCCTCAGGCATGCAAGGCAAGCGCTCTACCACTGAGCCACCTTCCCAGCCCCCTTGCTGTTGATTTTAAGTATGATAATGTTTTGAATATTTTATGAAGACCCTTTTATCTGATCCATGGAAAGGAAAGGGAGTTACAGAAAAAGCAGGAAAAAGGATGAATTAATACAACAATGAAACTCACTTGACCCTATGTTGGAAATGAACTTTATAACTTGGGAGGAGAGGGGAGTAAGGAAGGGTAAGCAGGAGAAAATGAGGGTGGGGATAACAGTGTTTAGAGAAATGGACTCATCTTACTTATGTAACTGTTACCCCTCCCATTCATCACCTTTACAATAAATATATAAAAAGAAGACCCTTTTCTGTTAAAGATACACACTGAAGATTCACAAAGTGAAACAAGAATAGTACTCTGCAAAACTCTGTGTATATTATGAGCCTAGTTTTTTGTTTTTGTCTTTTTGGGGAGGGTCGGTCATAGGTTTTAAACTCTGTTGTCCTTGAGCTCTTCAGCTCAAGGTGAGCACTCTACCACTTGAGCCACAGCGCCACTCCTGAGCCTAGTTTTAGAAAGAAAAAACATATAAAGGCAGACACCAGTGTCTTACATTTATAACCCTAGCTACTTAGGAGGCTAAGACTTGGAGGATCTTGGTGCAAGTCCAGCCTAAACAGAAAAGTCCACAAGACTCTATCTCCAAAATAACTAGCAAAAGACAAGGCTGGAAGTGTGGCTTAAGTAGTAGAGCAAAAGCTGAGCGAGTTACAGGCCCTGACTTCAAACCTGAATTTAAAAAAAAAATGTGTGTGTGTGTGTGTGTGTGTGTGTGTGTGCAAGCATAGATAAAGAGGCTAAAAATACAAACCAAATATTACCTCTTTGTGTATCAAGCCTCTCAGGACAAATTAAGATGTAATAGGTCAAATCTAAGCATCAAATTTTAGGGACTTAGAAGAATGTTTGGCTCCATAAATCCTTCAGAAGGCTCTTCATTTCAGAACCCAGATAATGGGAGAACTCTTACCTGAGATATACTGGCTTTCTAACAGAAGGGAAAGAATCACACAAGCCTTCTCAAACCTTCCCAGGGGCACTATGCCATTTCTATTCACACTTAACTGGCCACAGTAAGTCATATGGTGAAATATTGTCGCCAGAAGGACTATAATTCTCCTGCAGAAACAGGTCCCACTGAGATGTCTCAGGAATATACTGTATAAACATGATAATATAGCATGCCACAGTCTCTAAGGAGGTCATAGGAATTTAAATTTTTGCTGACTTATATATTTAATTGGTTTATTTATCCCCCTGAAATGGATAAGAATCCTTTTCATAATTTAAAAACTTATGAGCCAGGCACTGGTGGTACATGCCTCTAATCTTAGTTATTTAGGAAGCTGAGAGCTGAGGATTAAAGTTACCAGTCTGGGCAGACAAAACCAAGGATCTCTTATCTCCAATTAATCAGCAAAACAACAACAACAACAAAAAACAGAAAGTAAAGGTATGGCTTGAGTGATAGAACACCAACCTTGAGCAAAAGAGCCAAGGGAAAATGTAAATCTTGAGTTCAAGCCCCGATACTAACATAAAAACAAAAATATGATAATCTGTAAAAATATTAATCGGCACCCAGGTTCCTTCATAAAAATGAATCCCTTATGCACCAACAGCATTTTATAGATGATAGTCTGTCTGTCATACCCATCACATATCATCTCATCCTTTTCAAATGAGATTTCATTATTATTTGTTGTTCTCTGGCGCTTTGTTCGAAGTAAGTTTAATCTCCTAGCCACCCTCTTGATATTCTGTATGCCTGAGTCAAGTTTTCAGAAAATGGCAAAGGGGAAATGCATCACAAGAAATGCCCATCAGAGAGCACATCCTGGTGAGAGGATGAATGGTGTGCATCTGAGCGTCGTGAGGTACAATGTGCAGAAGGCTGGCTCAGGTGACAGGAAGTGGGAACACAGGACCACGAGACCTGCAGGTGAGGATGTGGCAGAACCTGCCTTTAGAATGCACTACGTTGACCGAGATCCAGCTACACTCCAGAGTAACCTAGAAGCACATATCATTAACTTTCTGGAGTAACCTCCAGCACAAAATATGACTTTTTCCAGTCAGACTTCACGTTGCAACTGCCCATTTAGGATACCTTGTCCTGAGAGTCACTGCAAAATTGGACAAAGCCCAACCTCTACCTCAGTTCTCTCAGTTGCAGGCTCCGGATGCCTGTAGCCTGGCTCCTCGCTTGACCAACTACAGAAACAGTTGAGAATTCTAACACCTGTTTAGTTGTTTTTAGGTTCAAAAAGTAAAAATACACATTGGATCTCAAGCATTGGTGAGTTCTCAGAACTTTTCATGAGAGTCCTATCGGCTCTGCCTCTGGAAACTTCTGTGAAACATCACTTACATCACTCGACCTGGGAGCCTCCCACACAGAACACCATGTCTACCATGCTGACTTCAAGTGACAAGAAGGGATATGGAAATTAAATAGATGTATCTAAATACTTACACTCTTCTGGGTGGGTGGCAAGGGGAAGGGCTGAAGGAGGAAGAAGCACCCAAGACCATGTGGCAGTTCAAAGCCAGTCTGGGTAGAAAAGTCCATGAGATTCTTATCTACAATTAACCACCAAAAAGCCAGGAGTAGAGCTGTAACTTCAGTGGTAGAGTGCCAGCTTTGAGCACCAAAAGTTCAAGGACAGAACCCAGGCCCTGAGTTCAAGCCCCCAAACCAGCAACAAAAATATTTTTTAATAAAAAATAAAATAGAGGCTGGGAAGGTGGCTCAGTGGTAGAATGCTTGCCTTGCATGCCTGAGGCCCTGGGTTCGATTCCTCAGCACCACATAAGCAAAAAGAAAAAAGCTGGAAGTGGCATTGTGGCTCAAGTGGTAGAGCGCTAGCCTTGAGCTGGAGAGCTGAGGGGTAGCGCCCAGGCCCAGAGTTCGGGCCCCACAACCGGACCCCCCAAAATAAATAAATAAATAAAATAGATTAAGTTTTATATAACAAAGAACATACCATATAGTAACAATAAAATGCTGATACTCATGAAGTGATTGATTTGAGGGTTTTTTTTAATATTTTGCTGTAAAGACTAAATTTTCTATCCTGAACATGTATATTTTAAAATTAGAACAAAATATCTAAAACTTTCTCATTATTGAAGTAGACAATAAGGAAATAAAATTAAATTTATAAAATAAAACAAAGGCTGCCAACTATATGCCAAACTGCTTGCAAGTGGGATTTTTATCGTTATTTTTTGAGACAGTTTTGGTCACCCAGGCTGTCCTCAAACTTGGGATCCTTCTGCCACAGCCTCCTACGTACTGGAATTAAAAGCATGTGCTACCATGTCAGCTTTGCCAAATTCTTTTATTGATTTGTGTGTGTGAGTGTGTGTGTGTACTAGTACTGGAGCTTGAACCCAGGGCCTAGGCACTGTTCCTTAGATTTTTTCACTCAAGGCTGCCACTCTACCACTTGTGCTACAGCTGCCCTTCCAGCTTTGGTGTGCATGTGTGCATATGTGTATGTGTGAGTTTAATTGGAGATAAGAGTCTCACAGAGGGGTTGGGAAAATGTCTCAATGGTAGAGTGCTTGCCTTGCATACTTGAGGCCCT
>NW_012282788.1:0-1351 GCF_000151885.1 Dipodomys ordii
TGTTTCAGGATACAGGTGGATCTGTTGCAACAATGAGAAGTACAAGTTGTCATGTCCAAAACGAGCTTTACAACGTCGGAACGGGGGGTGGGGAGAAGGGGAAAGGAGAAGAGGAAGAGGAGGTGAGGGAGGTGGAGAGGGGTCCAACCGGGAGCGGAGTGTGCGTCTGGAGCTCGCCCAGGCGACCAGCCTCAGCCGCTGCCAACACCTCCACGGGTCTCCAAAACAGCCTTCAGCCGCCCCGCCAGCCAAGAGGGTGCCTCTAGTCCAGTCGCCCCGATTCCGGGAGCCCCAAGCGGAATCCAGGCACTGTCACTCGCCAGAGAAGGGGGGCAAAAAAAAATGCCCAGCCGAGAAGCGATCCGCACACACGTCCGTCCACGCGTGCCCACCGGCCCCGCGCGCGCTCCCCGGGCTTCCGCGCCGCCCCCGCCAGGTGGAAAGGGGTGGGGGCGGCCGGGACAGGCGGGAGTTTATAGAGGAGGGAGCTGCCGCAGAAGGGGTTCCCCGCCTGGGTTAACGAAGTGCTGGCATCCAGAGGTGAACGGAAGATCAGTCTCCCGGCGCGAGGGCACCCAGCTGGGCGGCCTCCTGCTCGGGGGCCAGGAGGAGGAGGGGGGGGGGAAGGCCCGGAGCTGCTGCGGCAGAGATGATGCTGGGACCGGGCGGCTGAAGCGCCCGGGGCCCGCTGGTGGTGGCCGGAATCCCTGGGCTTGCGCGGGGGGTGCGCACCGCGGAGGCGTAAGGAAGGGAGGAACAGAGAGGGAGGTGGAGGAGGAGAAGAAGAAGGAGGAGGAAAAGCGGAGGGCGAAGCGGCGAACGCCGAGCGCAGGCGGACGCGCTGCCGGAGAGGAAGGCTGTGTGTGGTCACGTTGTGCGCTACGTGCCGAGAGCGCGAGCTGGGGCTAGCCGCAGCCGGGCGACGTCAAAGCCGGGTGCGCGGCTCGGCTGCCTGGCCTCCGCGCCTCTCCCGCCCGCTCTGCTCCTCCTCGGCTCGGATTTTCCGGGGTCCGCGAGGAGCTCCTCTGTATTAAGGACGGCGCATCCGGCAGGCAGCAGCATCCGGCCTCTAGCCCACCCCTGCCCAAGGCCCTGGCTTCCCCGGCTCTCCCGGAGTTCCGCCGGGGCGAGCGCGCGCTATTTCTGCTCTTTCCTTCTGCTGCCACTGTACTGTGGGCGTCCACACGCCCTCCGAAGGGCCAGCTACCACCTTCCACTCGCGGTAATTACAGGACACGGTAGCTACCCCCTTCCCCGCCGTCCAAGGTCCACCACCATCTATTCTGCTTGGCCAGTAGGGCAGAACAGGCCACAGCACTTGGAACCAGATTCGATTCTTCTCCATTTCTCT
>NW_012282789.1:0-2169 GCF_000151885.1 Dipodomys ordii
CTCCCTCCTTCCCTTCCTTCCTTCCTTCCTTCCTTCTTTTCTTTCTTCCTTCCTTCCTTCCTTCCTCCCTTTCTTCCTTCCTCCTTCCTCCATCCCCCCTCTCTCCCCCTTCTTTCCTCCTTGCATTCCTTCCTTCTTTCCTTCCTTCCTTCCTTCCACCCTCCCTCCCTTTCTTCCCTCCCTCCCTCCCTCCATCCTTCCTTCCCTCCTTCCTTCCTTCCTCCCTCCCTCTCCCCCCATTCCTTCCTTCCTGCCTCCCTGCCTTCTTTCTCTTCTAAACACCATGAAGCTTACCTGCTTATGCTTGTTCACAACTCCCTATTTAAGATATTCTGAGACATCAGAAGAAAAGCTGAGTATTACAAATGTACCTGCCTCATCACTAGACCTTCAAAGCCACTGTCATCACTTCCACATTCTTCATGGCAGTGGATAATATATTTGAAGTGTTCACAAGAGGACATAAAGCAAACACTGCTCCAAATCTACCCAACCTTTTTTTCTACACATTTGGCTATATAATCTTAAATCAAATGTCTGCTTGACAGTCCTCTGGATTCTCTGTGCCATTCTAATTTTTCTTTTGGATTTGCTGTTACTCCCCACACGGCATTTTAAAGGGCGAACTCTTCTCATTATAGAACATCCTACATCTTCAGAAAAGGGAGTGTCTCTCTGAACTTCCCAACCAAGGTTGATTTTCCCAGACAGATGCCAAACCACAGAATTATGAAATTTAGGTACAGAGATCATGATTGCTGGCTGCTGGCGGGGGAGGTTTCTATACATTGTAGTCATTTTCATACTAGTTCTGAGCTCTGTTCCTTAGATACCAGTAGCAACCCCTCCCCAACATTATTACAATCTGAAATGTCTCTTGATAGTGTCAGATGCCCTCTGCCCCCCCTCCCCAGTCCAGAGACAATCACCAGGGAGGGAGCCCTATCTCTCACAGTGAACACTATCTCCCAAAGCCTGAGAGGAAAATGGCACTGTAAGCTGAGTCCGACTGGGACACAGCCAACAATCTATTCCAGCATCCAAAGGAAAAGCCCCAGCTGAAAGAAAACAAGCTTTGGGATGATCAGCTGTGTCAGTTCCATTTAATTGTAAATTTGGACAGGCTCTGCTGAGTGAAGTACAGAATGTTTCTCGCCTTGGGCATTGATATTGTATTAGAATAAAAGCAACCCAAGAGTGTGTGTGTGTGTGTGTGTGTGTGTGTGCGCGCGCGCGCGCGCGTGCATGGAAAGTGCATGCATGGGCAAATCTCTGCCTATCAGATTGTTTTGAATTAATGTGGAAGCTATAAATAAAGTGTTCTCTCTTTTTTGGACCAGCTTTGATCTATTGTTATCCCTCCTTTTTAAGTATCCTTTAAAGGCAATTTCATTCAGATCCTTCATCAGCAGAGCAGGCTGACTTCAATAATTCCACTCCAAAGCCTCTGCTGCTTTCTGCACACAAGCCCCACGTCAATCAACTGAGCAGCCCTCTCTCCTTGGTGGCTGTCTCCTTAATGCCCCTGGAGGAAAGAAGATGAATGGACTAGGCGGAAGTAACTAGGGCAGGCATGTAATGTGGGGGAGCAAGTTTGACTGACATTTTCTCCTGCGTTGTGGTTACTAAATAATTGTGACAGAATTACAATCTCAATTGTCATGCACCCTGGAGGAAGAGGTGCAGAAGAACTACGTCTCCTACAAGGTGAGCAGCACGAACCAGAATCCTTGATCACCATGAATGAAATCTGTTGCAACCTGCATTGCTGTGATTGCAGAATCCACACATGAATGATAGCGTGGGTCTCCACTGTCATGAGACAGTCATGAATCCAAAGTAATCATTAGTACATCAAATGGTTATGGGAGGAATTGTGTTAGGGAGGAGCAAAGGGCCTTCCCCTGAAATAGTTTCACCCCTGCCTCTCACTTTCTTTTACATACAAAATCAGAACAATTGTGGTTTATCAGATCATCTGGGTGTTTTAGAAATCTGCTGTGAAAGAATTGGAAGCATGGCTTAAGTGGTGGACTGCTTGCCTAGCAAGAACAAGGCCCTGAGAGAGAGAGAAAGAAAGAGGGAGAGAGCAAAAGAGGGAGGGATGAAGAATGCAAGGAAGGAAGGAAGGAAGGAAGGAAGGAAGGAAGGAAGGAAGGAAGGAAGGAA
>NW_012282790.1:0-1986 GCF_000151885.1 Dipodomys ordii
GCTCTACCACTGAGCCACCTTCCCAGCCCCTCTTTTTTTTTTTTTTTTGTTTATGTGGTACTGAGGAATCAAACCCAGGGCTTCATGCATGCAAGGCAAGTGCTCTACCACTGAGCCACCTTCCCAGCCCCTCTTTTTTTTTTTTTATGTTTATGTGGTACTGAGGAATCAAACCCAGGGCTTCATGCATGCTAGGCAAGCACTCTACCACTAAGCTACTTTTCCAGCCAAGGATTTTTTTTTTTTCAGTCATGGGGCTTGAACTCTGGGCCTGGGCCCTGTCCCTCAGCTCTTCAGCTCAAGGCTAGCACTCTACCTCTTGATCTACAGTGCCACTTCCAGTTTTCTGGTGTTTTACTGGAGTTTAGAGTCTCACAGACTTTCCTGCCTGACCTGGCTTTGAACTGCGATCCTCAGATCTCAGCCTCCTAAGTAGCTAGGAATGAGCCACCAGTGCCCACCTCCAAGGATTATTCTTAACAGATTTTATCCAAAAAAAAATCTTTGTTTTCCTGTATTCTATCTGTGAGGTATTAATTCTCCTCCTTGATTTTTTTTTGGGGGGGTCCAGTCGTGGGGCCTGAACTCTAGGCCTGGGTGCTGTCCCTCAGCTCTTCTGCTCAAGGCTAGTGCTCTACCACTTGAGCCACAGTGCCACTTCCGGCTTTTTTCTTTTTGCTTATGTGGTGCTGAGGAATCGAACCCAGGGCCTCATGCATTACAAGGCAAGCGCTCTATCACTGAGCTACCTTCCCAGCCCAAAATAGTTTGCTTTGTTTTTATTTTTTATTTTTGTGCTGGTCCTGGGGTTCGAACTCAGGGCCTGGGCTCTGTCCCTGAGCTGCTTTTGCTTAAGGCTATCACTCTACCACTTGAACCACAGCACCACTTCCGGCTTTTTCTGTTTATCTGGTGCTGAGGAATCGAACCCAGGGCCTCAGGCATGCAAGGCAAGCACTCTACCACTGAGCCACCTTCCCAACCCACTCCTCCTTGATTTTTTTATTTTTGTGCTGGTCCTGGGGTTCGAACTCAGGGCCTGGGACTGCCCCTGAGCCTCTTTTTGCTTAAGGCTATCACTCTACCACTTGAACCACAGCACCACTTCCGGCTTTTTCTGTTATGTGGTGCTGAGGAATCGAACCCAGGGCCTCAGGCATGCAAGGCAAGCACTCTACCACTGAGCCACCTTCCCAACCCACTCCTCCTTGATTTTTTTATTTTTGTGCTGGTCCTGGGGTTCGAACTCAGGGCCTGGGCTCTGTCCCTGAGCTGCTTTTGCTTAAGGCTATCACTCTACCACTTGAACCACAGCACCACTTCCGGCTTTTTCTGTTTATCTGGTACTGAGGAATCGAACCCAGGGCCTCATGCATGCAAGGCAAGCACTCTACCACTGAGCCACCTTCCCAGCCCTTGATTTTTTTTTTAACTGGAATGGAAAAATAATGGAAGTCCATCTTTTATTGTGCTAGTAGTAGTGCTGAAATTTGAACTTAGGCACTCTACCACTTAACCCACAGCCCTGGCCCTAAGGTCACCTTCTTTATTTTAATTTTTCACCTTTGAGTTTGCCAAGGGAAGGCCAGCTGAACCCTTACCTGAGTCCCTCAGGAGAGACTCCAAATGTCATCCATGCTGTGGGAAGCCTGCCTGGGATTTGATCTCATGTTTATTCTTAAGACACTTGGGAGTCAGGAGTGGCAGCATACACCTGTGATCTCAGTTTCTTGAGAGGCAGAGATAGGAGGTCACAGGCTGACCGGAACAGATACAAGTGCCAGACCCTGTCTAAAAAGCAAAGGCCTCTGAGTTCAATCCCCAATACTCCCCCCACCCACCATTTTTTCCCCCAATCATGGGGCTTGAACTCTGGGCCTGGGCCCTGTCCCTCAGCTCTTCAGCTCAAGGCTAGTGTTCTACCACTTAAGCCAGAGATAAGAATCTCACAGACTTTCTGCCTGGGTTGGCTTTGAGCCATGATCC
>NW_012282791.1:0-1382 GCF_000151885.1 Dipodomys ordii
GCCCAGGCCCAGAGTTCAAGTCCCACGACAGACAAAAAAAAAAAAGAGATGCCATCTTGAACCTTGTGCCACAGAACTGGGAAATAACCAGGAAAGGACCTGAGTAAAGATGAATGAAGATCATGGTCAGGCCGGGCACCGGTGGCTCACGCCTGCCATCCTAGCTACTCAGGAAGCTGAGATCTGAGGATCGCGGTTCAAAGCCAGCCCGGACAGGAAAATCCGGGAGACTCTGATCTCCAAGAAACCACTCAGAATACCGGAAGTGGCGCTGTGGTTCAAGTGGTTAGAGTGCTCGCCTGGAGGCTGATGAGCTGAGGGACAGCGCCCAGGTCCGGAGGTTCAAGCCCCAGGACGGACCAAAAATAACAAAGAAAGAAAACCATGATTCAAGTGGGGAAGGTCTCTGCTCGGATCTGGGTCTCTAGATGAACAGGAGCCAGGCCAGCATGACCTTGAGGGCTGTCCTAGAGGTCATGAGGATCCCAGCAGAATATAGCTGAAGGAGAGCTGAAGTCAGAGAATATTTATAGGGCCTGGATTGGACAGCCCAGGAGCTGGGGGAAAGGGGAGGAGACTTTAAGCAAATAAACTCTAGTCCTGACCTCAGATGTCCCCCCTGGCAGAGTAACCCTGTGGCTTCAAGCTGTGTACTAACTCTCCATAGCCACCAGGTGTCCAGGGGCACACTCAGCCCAAAGGTTTGTGGGTGGTTCAGAGCAGGCCCACTGGGTCAAGACAGAACTTCCCAATGAGCATCTCCACCAAGTAGTCCCCTGGTGTCTACAGGACTTTCCCTTTGTTGTATGACCCTTGACCTCTGAACCCCAACCTCCTCTAGAAAAAGGAGATAATCAGCTGGGTACCAGTGGCTCATGCCTGTCATCCTAGCTACTCAGGAGGGTTGCGATCTGAGGATCGTGGTTCAAAGCCAGCCAGGGCAAGGAAAGTCCCTGAGACTCTTATCTCCAATCAATCACTCAGAGAATCAGAAGGGGCGCTGTGGCTCAAGTGGTAGAGCGCTTGCCTGGAGCTGAAGAACTCAGGGACAGCACACAGGCCCAGAGTTCAAGCCCCACGCTGACAAAAAAAAAAAAAAAAAAGCCAGATAGGACAGTTCATGAGACTCTTGACTATCAAGAAGCCGGAAATGACTCAAGTAGTAGAATGCTAGCCTTGAGCAAAAGAGATAAGGGACACCATCTAGGCCCTAAGTTCAAGCCCCAGGACTAGCACAAAAATAAACAAGTAAGGGGCTGGGAAGGTGGCTCAGTGGTAGAGCACTTGCCTTGCATGCCTGAGGCCCTGGGTTCGATTCCTCAGCACCACATAAGCAGGAAAAAAAAAAGCCGGAAGTGGCCCTGTGGCTCAAGTGCTAGAGC
>NW_012282792.1:0-1266 GCF_000151885.1 Dipodomys ordii
GTGTGTGTGTGTGTGTCCGTGCACGCACGTGTGTGTGCATATGTGCATGTGTGCTGGTATGGGTGCTTGAATTCAGGACCTGGGTGCTCTCCCTTAGCTTTTTCACGCAAGGCTGAGGCTCTACCACATGAGGCACAGCTCTACTTCTGGCCCCTTGGCGTTTAGTGGTGATAAGAGTCTCAGGGATTTTGCTGCCTGGGCTAGCTTCAATCTGAGATCCCCAGATCTCAGCCTCTTAAGTAGCTAGGATTACAGGTGTGAGCCACTGGCACTCAGCTGTTTTGCTTTTTTTTTTTTTTTTTTTTTTGGTGCTAAGAGAAATCTTCTTGCTTGTGGATAAACAAAGAAGATGAATGGCGGGGAGAGAATGAGTTGTCCATAATCTGATTAAGGTCATAGAGATGGCTCCTAGGAGGACCTCACAGGGCTTAATGATTGGGTTGTTGCTCTTAATATGTCTAATGTTCACTCGTAAAGAAATCAAGAGAAATGTTAAGCTTCCTGATATTTCACTGTGGCCCTGGGCTGTCGGAGCTTCTGACAGGAAAAGAACATTCACTGTGGCTGGGACACAATGTCCAGCCATGTAAGCTAATTTGCCCAAATGCTATTAGAAGACAATTTAAAAACTGAATTCTGTCCGACTCTCTGCTGGCAAGGCCACCAGGGACAGCAAGGACAGGCTGGCTTTTGGTGAAGTTGCAATGTGACAAGCGACTTTTCTTTCTCTTGAAGTTGGTTCTTTTCCGTCTCTATAGGATGCCTCTGGATTTCAGCAATGCATCTGCTAGTGTTTGGACAATACAAACATTAGTTAAAGGCCTGTGGGTACTCTGGTCTGTTAGGCTATTAGGGAGAGAACTTAGCTGTGAAGGAACTCATTTTGGATGAAGGCAGTGATTTGCCACTCTCCGCTTTTAGCATGAGTTCTGCACTGGTGTGTGTGTGAGTGTATATTCATGCAGTAGTTATTCATCAGTAAGGGGTAGTGCAAATTCACACCAGTCTAGCAAACCCTAACAAAGGTCTGACTGCGTACACTGTGCTGGGCTGCCAGTGTATGTGTTCACTGGGCTCCCAGACCTCCTAATTAATTTCAGGACTATCCCAATGATTCAGCCAGTCAAATCTTCATTGCTTTTGAAACTCCAAGTCTGAACAATTGAATTCCAGATAAATGGGAATTATGTCATTCTGCTTATATTAAACTAGCACCACAAATAGTTTTGAATACACTATTGTGTGTGTGTGTGTGTGTGTGTGTGT
>NW_012282793.1:0-1466 GCF_000151885.1 Dipodomys ordii
AAAAGATCTGATTCTGTAAACAGCCTCAAGATGTTCCAGTGAGATAATCAAGCCTATCATACTGAGAGACTCCCTTTTGGCTCCCAAAACTGTACCCTGGCGATCATCAAGAAAATATACGGGAACTGACAAAGATGCAGGAAAAGAAACCTTGCGTGGTGCCCTCAGAATGTGAGCTAGTGCACTATGAGACTCAGAATGGAAAACTCTCCATGGACTAAAAGCCAAGCCACCATGATCCTTCTCCTCACTCCTGCACACACACAAGAGGTCTCGGGCAGTCTATGATATGGTGGCCGCACAGTTGTGTTTGTCTTGAACTGTCCACATAGGAAAGGTTTGGGGATCAGACTGGGTCCCTTCAATGGATTCCTCAAAGGATGAACCTAGAAAGTGTGTTATGTATACAGAATGGAATTACTCAGCTGTATAGAGGAATGAACTTACATCACTGGAAGAAAAATTGAAGAAATCGAGAACACTTTGTTGAAGAAAATAAACCAGACTCCAAAGGAGTAATGCTGTGTGTTTGTCTCTTAGGTGGAATAAAGATCTGGACAAGATCAAAAGCATGAATATAAAATTGGAATGGCAATAGCATGCGGAAGCCAGCAAGATTGATCAGGGGCAGGAGAGGGTACAATCAAAGTGCATTACACACTTGTGTGAAAATGTCATAAGGAAACCCATTATTTGGTACAATGAAGCTAATTTGAAAGAAAAAATGGCCCAACACTGGTGGCTCACACTTGTCATCCTAGCTTTCAGGATGATCAGATCTGAGGATCACAGTTCAAAATCGCCCTATGCCAGAAATTCTGTGAGATGTTTATCTCCCACTAATCACAGACAAAGACAGAAGTTGTGCTAGCTCTGGTGGAAGAGTGCTAGCCTTGAGCAAACAGAGCCCAGGGAAAGGGTCCTGGCCCAGGTTCAAGGCCCAGAACTAGCTGGAAAAAAGAAGTAAACAGAAAACCTGACAGAGCAGAGAGATGAGCTTTGGCATGAACGCTGGAGTGGTCCAGGAGCTCTGATAAGAGACTGTGATGGAAAGAGGAAGGCAAGTGCAGCTTCCTGAGCTGAGACTGAAAGGAGCCTTGGAGCAGCCACTCCATCACAGACGCAGGGGTCAGGATGAGGGCAGAGTGGGCATGAATGGTGTGGGCACCACGCAGCCCAGGATGCCCTGAACAGACCCCTCCACACTGCACAGCCTGCCCATGTGGCCACCTCAGTCTTCCCAGGGGTGACTGCTGTGTCCTGGCAGCGTGGGACTCAGCGCTGACCCTGTACGGAGCTCAGGCTTCGGGTGTCACAGGGTCTCTCTGCAGGGCACAGAATCCAAGATGGATGTGTGGAGACCATCTGATACATGGATGGATGGGGACAGGCAGAGATAACTAGAGAAATGGGGACAGTGCAGGAAGACCACTAGACAGCGTCCTCAGAACTATGGGCTCAGCACC
>NW_012282794.1:0-3712 GCF_000151885.1 Dipodomys ordii
TGCTCTACCACTTGAGCCATAGTGCCACTTCTGGTTTTCTAGTGGTTTATTGGAGATAGGAGTCTCACGGTATTTCCTGCCTGGGCTGGCTGTGAACCGCAATTCTCAGATCTCAGCCTCCTGAGTAGCTAGGATTACAAGCGTGAGCCACCGGCGCCCAGCGTCTTTTTTTTTTTTTTTTTTAAGACCAGTTACCCTTTCCTGCCTCTACTTCTTATTTTATTCTTTGTCCACATTATGTCTTTTATATTTCAGCAAGGTTTTGGTTAACAGATTACAGATTTGTTGTTTAGGAAACAATTTTTCGTGCTTCTCTTTCTTGGATTTTCTGAAGAAAAGGATAATCTTGGCTGTTGATTCACTTCTCTTGTAAAGTTCCATATGCCCCTGGCTTTTTGGTTGTAGACAGGATGGGTTTCTCCAGATCCCCTATAAAGTCCTTCTTGGTGCTCCTGGGATGTCCCTATCCTTCCAGGAGGAGTAGAAAATAAAAGACTGAATGACCTGGTTGATATTTCACCTAAATATCTACATATATATGTATTTATATATAAAGTTATATGCAGTTACATAGACACAATTTTATGTATGTATATATGTTTGTAGAGCTTATATAAATTGTGTTATGTTATCTCACTAAAAATTGATTTTATCCAATATCCTAGGTTAGTAAGTAATTTTTTCTAGACTTCTTTACTCTTAATTTGACATGAATTTGCGTTTTCTTACAAATGTCTCAATTAAGGATACATGGAATATCTGAATTGAAATAACTGTGTTAAGGAAATTTATATTGTACTTTTAGGGATGAGTAAACTTCCTAATATTATAATTTTATAGTATCTTTTCTATCAGCGCAAAGTACTTAGAAAATTGTTAATCACTTTTCATTGTGAAAATGGCAAGTTTTTTTTTTCCATTCAAGCTTTGTCTGAGGCAGTAAGATGTTCTTTTTGAGATTTTTTTCCAACATGAAACCTTGCACTAGCTCAAGTGAGTCACTTTTGCTTCGCACCTAAGAATTCTCCAAATCTTTCTATATATGAATCTTTTTTTTTTCTTGGCTAGAACACTTCTTTGTGCCTTTATTTTAAGGATTAGTAACAATGCTTTATAAACAAACATTCTAGAATCAGCTAGAAGGCTAATTCAAAAGTAAGGATCTGGGGGGCTGGGAAGGTGGCTCAGTGGTAGAGCGCTTGCCTTGCATGCATAAGGCCCTGGGTTCAATTCCTCAGCACCACATAAGCAAAAAGAAAAAAGCCGGAAGTGGCACTGTGGCTCAAATGGTAGAGCGCTAGCCTTGAGCTGAAGAGCTGAGGGACAGCACCCAGGCCCAGAGTTCAGGCCCCACGACCGGACCCCCAAAAAAAAAAAAAAAAAGTAAGGATCTGTTTCCAACAAGAGTACCTGAGATGCCTAGAGTTAGGAAGGAACAGTGATGAGCCTATTTGTAAACTTTGGGTTTCTGAGTGTTAATTTCAAGTTTCCTTTTTAAAAGGCCAGTGTTTGCAGAGTTTATCCTGTCAGCAATATCCCATGCCAATTGTCAGGTCATGTTTAGTGTGCGGAGATGTATTAATCTGCTGTGACTGGCACTGTAAGAGGCTGGGATAAATAGAGGGCTCAAACAGATGAAGAGGGATTAAGTGTGTGGATTGAGCAAACTCTTCAATCACTGAACCGGTGATTTTACAAAGGATTAGCTACTGCTTTTACAAATATTGATTACTGATTTGCTACTTGGAATGGGGATTGCATAACTTGTGCAGTTGCTGTGTAGTGTGTTATGTGAAGTGTACATCATTCATATTAATGGATTTGTCATAGGCATTATAGAAATGGACAGATTTATTAGAGTAGCAGTTGCTAGAACTGTTATGCTTAAAGTTGTGTCAGCACATCTATTAAAACTTCAGGATTTTAGAAGTTTATGACATAGCTATAAAATTCATTTCCCAAGTGGAATTTAGATTACCAGTTATAGCCTGGTACAATTTTATGCATATTTTTATAACAATTTGAAGGCATTTAAATTGAAATAGAGAAAAACATTTACACCATTTTCTTATTTCTGTGATCCAGGTTGAGTGCTTTTTATCTAAAATGTTTCAGATTTTGATTTTTTTTCAAAAAGGTTTTGGAATATTTGCATAAACATAATGAGACATCTTGAAGATGGGTCCCAGGTCCAAACATGAAATTCATTATGTTTCATATGCACACTATACATGTAGCCTGAGGATAATTTTATACACTGTTGAACTGCACCTGTGCTTTGAGGTCAGGTGTGGGATTTTCCACTGGCGGCATCATAGCATTCAAAAAGTTTTAGATTTTGGAGCATTTCAGGCTTTGGGTTTTCAGATTAGAAATGTTCGACCATATCAGCAAATTTAATTCGTTTCATTTTGAAAGACTTTAAAATCAGCAGTAAGAATTAGGCTGATCGGTGTGGGAGGTAGGGGAGGGAAGGGATAGTAGGAGAAAAACAAAGGAGGGGGTAACAATGTTCTACAAGACATGTACCAATTATGCTACTCATGTAGCTGTAACCCCTCTGTACAGCATCTTTACAATAAAATGTTTTTTAAAAAAGAATTAGGATGATCTACATCTGAAAAGTATGCCACTTTCATTTTTAAAAAAAGAAATCAGGGTTTTTTTTGTTTTTGTTTTTTTGCTGACATTTTCATGCTCACAGTATGAGCTTTTCAGAGAGGAGATCTGGAAGCATTCTAGCAGTTGTGGTGATTGAGATGAGCACCTGGAGAAAAGTGAAGCTAGAACATTCCAGGCAGCTTTGTTCTACTTAAAATAGTTTCATAATGTCTCTCTTGCTTCCCGTTTTTAAATTTTGTTCTGCCGGAACAAATAGTTTCAGTGAAAATGGTGGCACCAGCAATATGACACAGCTGTGTTTTCATTAGCAAGAAGGATTTTTGATAGTTTCTTAGGAAATGATCAGATTCTTATTCACAACGATATTCCATTATACCCTCCCTCTCCCCAAATAGTGCCTGCAAGCACCTAGCCCTTCACACCATTCCCACTGTGGAAGTCATTCCTCTTCTTGGTGTTTACCAGTTTCCCAAGATAAAAAGTAGAATTTTGTTTTAATTTGTTCTATTTCATTTTAGAGAGGTTTGCTTATTCACTCATTTGTTCATTAAGCAAAAGTTAATGATCATATGGCATGTCCAGTCATGGCGGAAAGGACAGCAGTGAGAATGCCATTGTGTCTCAACTCAAAAAACAAACACTGGCCCGTGCCTGTGGCTCACACCTGGAATGGTACCTAGCTACTTGGGAAGCTGAGATCTGATTGTGGTTCAAAGCCAGTCCAGGCAGGAAAGTCTGAGACTCTTATCTCCAATTAACCACTAGAAAACTGATGGTGGTACTGTGGCTCAAAGTGGTAGAGTGCTATCCTTGAGCAAAAAAGCTGAGGGACAGCTACCAGGCCCTGAGTTCAAGCCCCACGACCAATAAAAACAAAAACAAACAAACAAAACCCCATTGTAATAAATGTGGGGAGATGGGGGATAAAGACAACCAATCTGCAAAAATTTTGTTTTTTAGTGTTTATTGGCCTCTGTACTTACTCTATGAATTACTTGGCTCATATTGTTTACCTGTTTATTATTTTTTTGGGGAAACTATTTAGTCTCTTTTTACAGATTTGCAGGAGTTCTTTTTTTTTTTTTTTTTT
>NW_012282795.1:0-3368 GCF_000151885.1 Dipodomys ordii
CTACCACTGAGCCACCTTCCCAGCCCCCTTTTTGACAGTCTGGACTTGTGTACATTGTTGTTGGCCGCCGTGGCCCACAAGACCTTTCCTTGTTCCCATTCACCAGCCTCCCAGTTTCCAGTGACCACGGTTCCACTCTCTCTTTCTTGGAGAACGACTTCCTTAGACTCTTTACAAGTGAGGTTAGTCAGTCTTCCTGTGCCTGGCTTGTGATGTCCTCTAGGTTCACCTGTGTGGTTGCAAAGGAAAGGCTTCCATCCTTCTTTATGGCTGCATAGTATTCCATCGTATGCATACAACACACAATTCTTTCCCTTCACTTGCTGACGGACTCGGGGATTGATTCCATGATCTGGCTGATGCTGACCAGAGCTGCGGTAATCGAGCGGGTGTAGATATCCCTCAGCCACACCGATCGTATCTCCTTTGGTTATATATCGGGGGAATGGGCCGGGCCCTGTGCTCTTCTGTTAGAGGTTTTTTTTTTTTTTTTTAACTTCATACAGTTTTCCCTGATGATTGTGTTTGTGTGTGTTCCCTACCGTACAGCAACAGTTCCCTTTTCTCCACACCCTGGCCACTGCTTCTTTTCCGTTGTCTTTTCTTTTTCTTGGCAGTGCTGAGATTTGAACTCAGCGCCTTGTGTGTGCTAGGCAGGTGTTCTACTGTTTAAGCCACACACCCAGTCTCTTTTGCTTTAGTTACTTTACAGATAGGAGCTTGTGCTTTTTGACTGGCTAGTCTTGGAATGCCATCCTGTTACTACACACCCCTTGTCTGGGGGATGAGTGGCTCGGGTCACCACGCATGCTCTGCTCTTTTGTCTTTTTGGTCTCAGGCTTTGTAGCCAGGGTGAGGTGGCCGCTGCCGCCGAGCTCCGCCTCCTCTGGTTGGCGGGGCTACCCAGCCTCCCTTCTAACCCTTGTCAAGCACTTCCTGTGCTGATGACCTATTATCATGATTATATATTATTCTCTGACTTGTCACTGACTCCCCAAGAGTTCAGACCCCGGCCCTGCCACTTCCCAGCCGTGTATTGCGGGACAGAACATGGCTGGACGTGTGTGTTCCTCACCTGCAGGAGGGCCAGGGTTTTGCTGGTTTGTAGGGCTGGTTTAGACCCAGTGCCAGGAGCCTCTCCCACCTCCTTTGGCCACCCACCCCTGGAGAAGCCCCGTGGGGCTGTCCTGAGACCCAGGATGGCAGCTTGGTGTCAGGCGGGGTGTGGAAGGAGGGCCCACTCCCTCCCCCAAAAAGAAGAAAACACCTCAGACAGGACAGTTTCTTGTGAGAACGCATACCTCAGCAGGTAAATGAGCACCCGGCGGAGGGTAGCTAAGCATGCTTCTGCCAACCCGGTGAAGCACATGTGTGTACACACATGTACTGGATCTTCTGTGTGTGTGTGTGTGTGTGACAGTTCTGGGGTTTGGACTAAAGATCTCACTTGTCTTTTTCACTCAAGGTTGGCGCTCTACCATGTAAGCCACACCTCTACTTCCAGTTTGATTTGGGGGGTTGATTGCAGATAAGAGTCTCAAGGACTTGCTGCATGCCTGCCTTCAAACCTTGACCTCAGATCTCAGCCTCCTGAGCAGCTGGCTCACAGGTGTGAGCCCCTGGTGCCAGCTTCCCTAATTTTTTTCATTTAACTATATCCTTGGCTATGTGGACCGTTGTCATCTTAATGTCTTTCCCTGTCCTGGCTCATGTTCTCTTCAGGATGAAAGCCACGTTCTGATACTCGATTGAATCAGGATGAACAACTGCCCTGCCCGTTAGTCTGACACTTATTCCCACACGGATCTTTCCATTTAAAATCAGGGTGATCGGTGGTCAACCGAAATGCATACCATGAAAACAAACAAAATGGCCACAGCAGCTCACAGCATGGTCTCTGAGCCCCAAGCTGTTTTCTGTCTGGGCTAAGCAAAGATCTTGGGCTAGGGGGTATCAATCTCCAGGTTCACTCTGATTGGCCCAAAGTGAGCCAATCTGTGGGGGCCAGAGGAATGCTTAGTTCTGATTGGCCAGGCAAAGACAGAGGTGGAGCTAGCCTTACCTCTGCCACCTGGACTGAGACAGGGATGGGTAGTTTCCCAGAACAATGAAAGAGTTTGTGACCAGAAGGAAGAGGCCCGCAGGCAGGCAGGCACAGGATCACCAGAGACATTTCCAGCTTCAAGTCCCAGTGCTGACAGTTTTCTGGCTTTGTGATTTGAACAAGCTACCTCCCTTCTGGCCTTGCTTATTTCTAGAACAAGAAGAAAGATGGTGTCTGCTTACAAGGGTCATTGTGACAAAAACTGGGCAAGACGCCCTCCTGTGGAGCGGGTCTACTGGGGTGAACGGGAGGATAAACAGAAGGCCAGAGCAAACAGCGCCGTCATGGATGGGGTAACTGAGAGGTCCCGGCTGGTCTGGCCCTGATGTGGTCACAGAGGCCATGTCCCCACACACATGGGGCTTTCGCTGTGGGGCTGTCTGTTCTCCAGGAGCCCCAAAGTCTGTCCGGCTACTCAGTGTTGCTCTGGAGAAGCCCCCAGGACCTCCAGCCAGAACCTGGGGCGGGGGCAGCACATTGTTGGGTTTGTCACAGGCCGCACTCCGCGTGTGCACCCCAGGCTTCTGGCTGGCTTCCTTAGAGCAGGGAGGATCCCCGCAGAGTCGGGAGGGGCCGCGGGTGTCACCAGATGCTGAGCGCCACTGAGCGCCACGGGCACTGAATCACCATTTCACACCAGGGGCACCAAGGCGCACAGAGGCCTTCAGCCACGGGAGCTGAGACCCGCCATTCCGTTGCTTGAAGACCCCAGTGAGATACTAAGGATGCTTTGGGAAGGTGGGGAAGGATGGGAAGGACCAAGATGACTCCAGACCCACCCAGCCCACCGGCCCCGAGCTCCCACCAGGGGCCTGCACTTAGTGTGCATCCGCTGTGTCCCGAGTGCTTCCTGGCTTGGATTCTCCCCGGTCTGTGGATGGGCCCTCGGGTTGTGGGGGCACATTCTTGGCCCTCGGATGGGGTCTGTTGTCCCAGCCAGCTCTGTAAATCTTCGGCTCTGCCTCGCGGTAACCTGCCTTCCCACCCCACCCCCAGCCTGCAGTCGCCGCCCCCCGCTCCAAGCTCCACACTGGGGCCCTAAAATCTGGCCCCGAGGTTTTGCCGCAGATCCCTCCCCGGCCCTGGGTGTGTGCCAGTGTTTGGGCTGCTGCAACCCTGGCCAGGCTCGAAAAAGGAATTCTTTCTGTCTCCAGCATAGTTCTCAGCCCAATTCCCAAAATGGGAAAGTGGCCTGGGCGTCCTCCCCGCCCCCACCCCAGGGGAGGTGGGAGGAGGGGAGGACCAGCGGAGACAGGGCCCCCCC
>NW_012282796.1:0-1848 GCF_000151885.1 Dipodomys ordii
TGTGTGTGTGTGTGTGTAATTATATGTAATATATGCACATACACAGTTCCTTTTAAAGGAATTTATTTTCATTCCAGCAAATTGCAAACCCTCGACTTTCTCATGGCTTTTTCCTTCTCCCCCACGTTGATTTTTTTTTCCTCTACTAAACAGATCTAGAAGAAAAGAGAGACAAGCTAAGCATTGCCTAAGCAAGGTGGGCAGTGCCCAGACCTAGAGGAGGAAGCGTGAGTGTGAGGCTGGCCTGAGCCCTGCCAGCCGCACATGAACACGGCATGCTGTGAAGAGGGAAATGAACCTTGAAATTAGGACTTGATGAGTGGGAGAGGATTTCTCATGAATGTGCAGAGAATTCTTTTCCTCTCCATAATCCAGAAACCATAATCCGGACCTGTGGAATGTCTGTCCCAGTTGGGATTTAGAAACTTCCTGAAGCACAGCTCATCATAGGTTGCCTCCCATCTTTCCAGACGACACCTACCTGCTGTGTCCTAAGTGTTGAGAGTACAGGCTTGTGAACTTGCATATTTCCTCTGGCCATGGCAACCGAGTTAGCACAAGCAGGCCATCTTTGATGAGAATACTTAACGACTCTGATGACTGTGCTGAGCCAAGCAAGGGCAGTGCATCCTTCCCCATTCCTTTCTATTCCTTTGCTGCTAATAATCACTAATTTTTTTGTCCTGGCACTGGGACTTGAAATTGGAGTCTCAGCCCTTGCTTTGCCTTTTTACTCAAGAGTTGTGCTCTACCATTTGAGCCACAGCTTCATTTCTGGATTTTTTGTGCTTAATAGGAGATATAAGTCTCAGACTTTGCTGCCCAGGCTGGCTTCCAACTGTGATCCTCAGCTCCTCAGCCTCCTGAGTATAGGATTATAGGTATGAGCCACAAGCGCTTGGCATTTTTTACTTTGTTTTTAAATATAGTCTCGTACAAATTGTTTGCCTGGGCTAGAATTTACCTGTTTATACTTCCCCCATAACCGAAACACCAGATATGTATCACTGTACCCAGCTGTTTATTGGTTGAGATAGGAGTCTCACAAGACCTTCCCCACTGCCCTCAAAGTATGGTCCTCATTAATCTCAGCCTCCTGAGTTGCTAGTATTACAGGCCTGAGCTCATCGTTCCCCCATAGTTATTCTGTATCCTCATCTTGACTGATTTGGGGATCACCTTTGTCTGGGCAGACTTAGAGCCAAACTTGGGTACATCCAAATGAAGTAGACATTAGTCATTCTGGGTCTCTAGAGAAGTGGGACTCTTCATTTTTGGAATTCTACGAACTAAGGCAAATCTCTTTCGAGGTGTCTGAAAGTAGGGATGGTCACAATGGTCTCAGGACTTGAGAACCTGTGGACCTTTTTACTGTGAAGACCCCAAAACAGCACCATCCTGCATTGCTCCATGTAGAAACTCATGCCAGCCTTTGGGTTTTCTCACACAGGGAGGTGATCCAAGTGTGATTCCAGCCTCTGTCTCACCTAGGCTTTCTCTAAAAAGTGCCTGTGCATCAGTAAGCCAGTGAGCAGGCTTGAGTGCCAGGGTGTCCCAGAACCACACTCCGAGGCCACTGTCCCTCGGGGCAGAGTGTACAGGCAGCACTAGCTCATTCTATGGAGAAGCCACCCTGGGGTCCCAAGGTCTGAGTGCTAGTTAGCAGCAAGGATCAGAAGGCTCCTTAATGGATTCAGCCTTAACTTATGGTTTGACTGTGAGATGGAGAGTCTTCTCAAGAGATGAAGAACAAGTCCTAGTTCCCGCCATGGAGATGATGATTTATTTAGCTTTTGGCTAGAACATATATATATATATATATATATATATATATATATATATATATAT
>NW_012282797.1:0-2299 GCF_000151885.1 Dipodomys ordii
AAACAGGGGTTATACTGTGGGGGAGGGACATATAAAGCAACAAAAAAATCACCTTATAAATATGTTAGAAACAATAGCAAGAAAGAAAAAAAAACATTTGAGTCCTTTTCTTGGGGTTCATCTTGGCTAACATCATCTTATCTGACTTTTTCTGCTTGTCTCAGTCATATACTAGTTATTGCAAATAAGGGAAACCGTGGGACCTATGTTTCTTTGGGCCTGGCTTACTTCACTTACTACAATTTTTTCCAAGTCTTTCCATTTTCCTAACAAATAGTGCAATGTCATTCTTTCTGATGGAGGCATAGAATTCCATTGTGTATATATACCACATTTTCTTGATCCATTCATCTACTGAGGGGTATCGGGGTTGGTTCCATATCTTAGCTATGGTAAATAATGCTGCAATAAACATGGTTTTGTTGGTAGCTTTAGTATGGCCTTGTTTGTGATCATTTGGGTAAATGCCCAAAAGTGGGATTGTTGGATTATAGGGGAGCTCTATGTAGATATTTTTTTTTGTCGGTCATGGGGCTTGAACTCTGGGCTTGGGCACTGTCCCTCAGCTCTTCAACTCAAGACTAGCCTCTACCACTTGAGCACAGTGCCACTTCTGGTTTTCTAGTGGTTTATTGGAGATAAGAATCTCATGGAGTTTCCTGCCTGGGCTGGGTTTTTTTTGTGTGTGTGAAAATATTGTGCAGAGGGGTTACAATTACATGGGCAAGCTAATTACATTTCTTACCAAGCACTGTAGCCTCCTCCTTTGTTTTCCCTTTCCATCCCATCCTCCCCCCTTCCACCAAACCCTCCTCCCCCCCAAAAGTTTTAAAGTTCATTTTCCATGTCACAACTTGTACATCTCATTGTTGCAATGGGTTCACCTGTATTTGATCCTGGGCTGGCTTTGAACCATGATCCTCAGATCTTAGCCTCCTGAGTAGCTAGGATTACAGGTGTGATTGACTGACACCTGGCTTATGTGGAGATTTTTATCTCCACTTAATTATGCAAAAAAGCCAGAAATGGAGCTGTGGCTCAAGTGACAGAGCACTAACCTTGAGCACAAAAGCTCAGGGACAGCAACCGGTTTCTGAGTTCAAGCCCCAGGACTGGCCACACACATGCACACTCACTCACACACACACACACACACACACACACACAAACACATGAAAAATTACTATGTCTGCATTCTTGTCTTCTTATAATCAGATCCTAGAGCAGTCATGGATTAGACAGGAAAAAACACCAATGAGCAGTCCATGCCCTAGCAACTAGACAGGTGATTTTTTTCTCTGAACACTTCTTTTGTTTTCCCTCTCAATATTTGTTCAGGCAATTCATGAACTAGGGCTATCTTTCTGTTTTATAATGTGTTTAGATGCTGTGCTTAAGGTTATGCAGTTAACATTGAGTTACATTTAGTCTGGTATTTTGTCCCTGTTTAAAAATATTAAGTAGTTGTACAAAGAGGTTACATATGTCAGAATATGAGTACAATGTGTCTTGATCAATGTTTTTCCCTAAAGTAAGGCAATTCAGTTTGAACATGACATACATTGAATATAATGACTGAATTTGCTCAACTTTCCTTCATAGAATAATTTCCTTTTTTCCAAATTTTTTATTGTGATTGAGTGGTTACATAATTTCCCAAATTTCACAGTATTGTGGGATAGTGATGCTCAGTTAAAGTCACAAACACATTCTAACTTTCCTGGAGCAAATTGTCTATCACGGTTTATAACATTTAGGAGTTCTCTGAGCTTTGCCATACAGTTATTTCTTCCACATTGGGTGATATGTACATTTCTTTTGTTTTGCATAGCATCACCTGTTCCCTCTTTCCCACTTGTTCCCTCCCTCCCATCACTGCCATTGAGTTGCTTAGTTCATTTTGGTCAATGTCCAGTGCAGCTGATGGGTCCTGCTGTTATATGTTTTTCCCTGATTTCCTCTAGTTCTTTATCGTCTTACTGGTTCCCCTCCAGTGTACACATATATACCATACATGTTATCAGCAGCATGGGGATATTTAGTAGTGGTTAGACCAGATGAGTGGAAGTTCTTTGTTTCTTAAGTCCTGTTAATTTTGTCATATCACCTAACATTTTGGATTTAGCATCCACTTATCAGGGAGACCATGTACCGTTTGTCTCTTTGCTCTTGGCTTACCTCCCTCAACATGATTTCTTCTAGCTCTATCCATTTTCCTGCAAATGCCATTATTTTGTCATTTCTAATGGCTGCATAATATTCCATTGTGTATAGATACCACAATTTTTGGATCCATTCA
>NW_012282798.1:0-2038 GCF_000151885.1 Dipodomys ordii
CAAGGCAAGTGCTCTACCACTGAGCCACCTTCCCAGCCCAGTAGCTGAGTTTTTATGACTGCAAATATTGCTTTACTGCTTATTTTCCTCCTAATCCTATTTCCTTAGCTGATTTCAAGGTTTCAAAGAAGCACACCATGTTTAAGCAAAAGAAAAAGATTTTGCCATTTGCCAACTGGAAGGCACTCTAGTTTGCCAGTTAATAACTATGTGACTCGAGTCAAGATTGTGACAAGTCTGAATCTCTTGGACCTTTTGTCTCCTTATTTATAAATCAAAGACAATAATGCCTATTTCAGATGGTTGTGGTGAGGTGAAATACAGTGCATATAATGTGTTAAATGGAGAAAAAAATAAGCATCATACATTTTAGGTTACTGTTCTTCAATCATTATGTTTTTTCTATTTCTGCCAGAAATTATTTGTTTATATGAGAGTCAGTTTTGAGGGTCAGAAGGTAAGATTAGAGTGAAAGGAAGTAAGAACATGATAAAATTCATCTGAGTATTTGTCCTTAAACAATTTCTTCAGTAAAGGGTTTTGTTTTGCCTTTGCCCTTCTTCTTCTTCTTTTTTTTGCCTGGGAATTGAACTCAAGGACTAGGGCATGCCAGCAAAATGCCCTACCACCGAGCTACACACTTAGTCCACTACAATGTTTTTGAGATTGCTGATAACAGCAAATAGTCTCTTGAGACTAAAATGTACATTTTTAAATTCATTTTTAATGTGTTGAAAGTAGTTAAAGAGATTATTTTTATATATTCCTGCTGTTAGTAACCTGACAATTACATTTTTCAAGTTTTTGTTACTATTTTAAAAAGTAATAATTAAAAATTGTTCTCGAAATTCTGTAATTTACTGTGATCTAAGTCTTGATTTGGAATTACACAGGTTGACAAGCATGTATGTTTCAAGATATATTTTCTTCTAAGTACTGAAATCATCATCTTTTCATCTAGGGCTCTGACTATATTATATAAAATCAGAAAATTCAAAGACTACTAATTTTATCATAAAAACTTAATATTAAGCATTTTAAAATGAAAATTTCTGCAAAACATAATCAACATAATCCTTTATAGTTATTACCTATGTGCATTGCATGTTTTCCTACATCAGTGTGGTATATGTACAATTTTATTTTTTACTTAGTAATCTATTACTTAAAAATTTTTTTTTTTTGGTTAGGATCTAGTGCTAGACTCAAACATACTATATAGCCCAGAATGGCTGAATTATTTTTGATCATCCTGCCTCAGTGTCTGAGAGCTGAGGATATAGGTGAATACCATCACACAGTTCATTATAACTTCTTCACTTAATAGAATATAAATAATTTTACATAAGTATGTTTTATTAATCATCAGTGTCAGTACTTGTCACATGACAGGAGTTTTCATTTAAATGACTCTCATCCATTCCAACTTTTAATACAGAAAATTTCATTGAAGTTTAACCGACAGTGGTCAACATTCCACTATTCATTTTTACTTGTTTGCTTATTTACTTGTTTATTTATTTATTGCCTTTAACCTTTCCCTGGTATTAAGTAAAATGTGGGTCACAGTTCTGTTTTCTGAATTCTAATTTTTTTTTTTCTTGTCAGTCATTGGGCTTGAACTTGGGACCTGGGTGCTATCCCTGAGCTTTTTTGCTCAAGCCTATTACTCTACCACTTTGAACCACAGCTCTACTTCTGGGATTTTGGTGGTTGATTGGAGATAAGCTTCTTATGGACTTTACTGCCCAGGCTGGCTTTGAACTGAGATTCTCAGATCTCAGCCATCTGAGTAGCTAGGATTACAGGTGTGAGCTACCAGTGCCAGGTTTGCATCCTAATATTTTACATGTATTGGACAGCTGTGTTAATTGTATTTCTCTAGATTTGGAATAATGATGATGAAGATTTCACAGAGTGAATAATTCAAAGATTTTCTTGTTCTCTTTTTAAAAAATTTCTACCATTCTATTTTTTTCACTCCCTTATCAAAGATTAGGTGGCTATAGGTCTGTGGGTTCATTTCTGGGTCTTCAGT
>NW_012282799.1:0-1600 GCF_000151885.1 Dipodomys ordii
CACCCACAAGCAGAGCTGTGGCTCAAGTGGTAGAGCGCTAGCCTTGAGCTGAAGAGCTGAGGGACAGTGCCCAGGCCCGGAGTTCAGACCCCATGACCGGACCCCAAAAAAAAATTAAAATTAAAGAAAAACTACAATGGGAATCATGCACCTGTGACTCACTTATAATCCTAGCTACTCAGGAGACTAAGATCTGAGGATTGTGGTTCAAAGCTAGCCCAGGCAGGGAAGTCCTTGAGACTCTCATCTCCTAGAAAACGCCAGAGGTGGTGCTGTGGCTGAAGTGGTAGAGCATTAGCCTTGAGCAGAAGCTCAGGGACAGTGCCCAGGCCTTGAGTTCAAGCCCCAGGATCAGCAAAAAAAAAAAAAAAAAAAGAGGTGGGGAGAAATCAAGAACTATTTTTTTATTATTATTATTTTTGGGGGTACGGTCGTGGGCATGCAAGGCAAGCGCTCTACCACTGAGCCACCTTCCCAGCCCAAGAACTATTATTATCTGTAAGTGAAATAATATCATACTTTTAATCCTAAATTTACCATGGAAATTACCACATGTAATTAGACTTAGTAATATTACTAGAAGCAAAGTCAAATGTGTAAATCAATCATATTTTAATATACTATCAAATATAAAATTTTAAGTTTAATTTTCAAGTTTAGAAAATTAAACTGGAAAATGATACCATTCAATAGTACCAGAAGGCATAATATATCCATAAATAAAATTGTAAAAAAAAATAAGAAGAAACACAGGACACACATAAAACATGAAACAAATTAAGAAATATTTGAATAAATGGAAGGATATACATCCTATTTGATTCAATATTTTAAAGACTGAACTATAGCTATAGCTATAATTCAGTACCAACTAAAATCCTGAAGTAAAGTTATTTAGGAAATTTGGAAATGAATTCTAAAATGCATTGGAAATAAAAAGGACACAGAATAGAGAAAGCCTTCTTTAAAGAGCTAAATTTTCCAAAGGATATCTGATATTCTTGACTGATAGTCAAGTAAAACAATTAAGGCAGTATAGCACAGAGATACCACAGTGGCAAAACAAAATGGAAGAGAAACAGATTCACATGTGGAGAAACATGTAATTTAAGACAAACTTGACATCATGCTTCAGAGGGGAAAAAATACATGATTTTCAATTAGATAACCACATAGAGAAAAACTAACCTCAACTCTCACCTCATCCTATATACTAAAAATAATTCAAAATATATTGAGGCTTTGAAAGTAGCAAGTAAACAAATCACATTTCCAGACCAAAAAAAAAAAAAACCATAGAATCCATGGAAGACAAAAATTTTACGGCGAGATATACCCTAATTAACAAATTAGACATTTTTAAAGATGAAATACTTCTGCTCCATAAAAATAGTAGTTAAGACAGTGACAAAACAAGGTCCAAAATGGGAGAGCTATTTTAGATATATTTATTCATCAAAAGAATCACAAATGAGGGGCTGAGAAGGTGGCTCAGTGGTAGAGAACTTGCCTTGCATGCATGAGGCCCTGGGTTCGATTCCTTAGCACCACATAAACAAAAAGAAAAAAGCCGGAAGTGGCGCTGTGGCTCAAGTGGTAG
>NW_012282800.1:0-3028 GCF_000151885.1 Dipodomys ordii
CCCTTTGTTTTCTCCTTCCCTGTAGATAGTATGATGTTAACCCCAACTTCCACAAAGAATGACCCTCCCTTCCCAAATTCCTCAATTTTCAAGAAAAGATCATTATTCTGAACTAAAATGCAAGAGTAGAAAAGGAAGGATGGTTATATCTGAACTTAAAAAAAATACCTTTCTCATATACCTGTAACCCCTCTGTATTGGATCTGTATGATAAAATAAAATTTTAAAGAAAAGAAATATCAAAACAGTTAAAAAATAAGAAAATGGGTCTCCTGTGGATGAGGTTAGTTTGCTAGCTAACTATTTAAAATATTTCAGCCAGAGTAATCACCTTCATCAACAACAGTTTTTATGATAAGAATGTACATTTTTAGCAACTAAAATAATTCCTTGCTTTGGTTCAAAAACAAAACACACACACAAGAAAACCCAAATCTAGATGTATTTTGTGTGTAAAGAAAGAGCCTGTACCAAAAAGATATGATTGCCATGCATATCTGTGCTTGAGCCAGGATTCAGAGAAAGTTATCAGTACCTGCAGTTAAGCAGGCAGCATTGCAACCCAGATTATACATTATCAAAGCCCTTAAGAGACCATGGCCAAAGGAAACACCTGGAGCAGAAGAGTTCCAGAATGCCCTTCCGAATAGCATAGTAGGGACATAACTTTCCCAGAAAATATATAACACATACTTTACTGGAAAGGGTATTGGGAATATGAAGACAGAGTACATTGCAGAGTGCTTAGTTGGCTGTTCTTTTTTAGTTTGAAAATGGAAACACCCACATATATAAAGGTGATACACAATCAGTGGTAATCCTATAATTTGTTCTGTAGGGGCCCTGTGTCATTGGCTTAACCAAGGTCATTGAAGCAAGGGATCCACCCTGTCGATATTTTTGACTTGCTTTTCGATGCCTGGCATTTGCACACAGCTGGTATTTAATATGGTACAACTAACATCACAGATAAGAATACCTGCAGATCTTATTTTTCAAAAGAATGTCTTAACCAAATGATACAACCATTTCTGTCTGTTATACATTCATTGCCCTAAAGGCTGATAATTGAAACCCAACATGTACCTGCTAAGCTTGTCAGCATTCAGTGCCAGCTGCTTTCTCCCTGAGAATGAGAAACCACTGCTCTTAGTGGCGTCTTCTGTGTTTCAAGTACACACACACACACACACACACACACACACACACACACACACAGACATACACACATATTATTAGTAAAGGTGATTAACAGCCATGTTCTTCCTATGGAAGGCCTCAATTTACTATTTACTAGGATTTTACCAGACAAAGAGTGATTAGTTAGAAATACATATTAAATATGCCCCAGAGAGGAGTCCAATGCATTAACATTGCTTTACTGAACACATTTCTGTGACCTTTTTTTGTCTAGAAAAATTTTTAGCTACTACTGTCATCCATACATTAGTAACTATTGATCCCATACATTTAGAAAACTTGCTATTGCAAGTATTATTTTTAATAATTTATTTTAATAAAATTTCCTTTTCAGCTTTGGAAGTCATGCTATTACCATTGCATGCAACATTCCACTTAAGAAAAATAAAAGCTAGGTAACTTGTCATTTATATAACTATTTTCTTTGAAAAATACTCAATTTCATATTTAAGAGTAAATCAAGTGAAGAAAGTCAGAGAGATTCCAAGCTTCCCCATGTAAAGAGTATTTCTATTACAGTGCTCTACTTGGATTCATTCCCGTATCCCTGGTGAAGTAGACTCTGACAGACATGCCGTATGTTAGGCACCATATGTTTTTAAAATTTACCCAGCAGGAATTAGCCTAGACAGCAGAGTTACCACTTATGAAGGGAGAAAGTGAAGGCTTTGTACATGCTAAATATTTCTTCTTTCTTAACAGGTATTTTGCTAATAAATTTTGAAGTGTCAGAGTGAGAGGATCCTCTCATCAAAGACTTAGAGAGTAACGTTGTGATATAATTTGTTTGGTGCCTATTTTTAATTTAATACCCAGTGCTCTCTAGAAAGAAGATAATGAAGACTGAGACTGGGAGATGAAGCTTACTGTGAAAATTGAAGGAAGTCCTAACAAAAGACACAGAGATGCAGAAGTGTGCACTAAGAAATCTGTCTCAGTTTTTTTTTTCCTTCAGGAAGGCATAGTAATGTGAGAGCAGGACTTTAAATATGATAGGATCTCCAGAACATGACTCATATGTAGGGAAAGTAAATTGTGGCCTATGAATACGTTACTTACTCTTATTCTGGACTGAGACAGCATGACTCTACGTCCTATACAAAGTAGATATCTTATATTTTAAATCTATTTATGAAAATCTGAATTTTTTTAGAATCATGATTTGTATCAATGTTGGCAGTATAGTATCAGCCTGGCTGACATCAACTAATAAATAAATAAGAGTTATGCCTCATCTTAAAGTGACGTTGCTATTGCCTAGATCATCTTCTCTCACGAATACATTGTCTTCCTCTGGAAACAATTTAGTATTAACACAAACCTTACAGCTCTCATGTATAATAAAGGGAGCAATGCTCTAAGGACCTCTCACAGAAGCAGAAGACAAAATTCCAAGGTGGTAGAAGCTCACTCTCTTTTCTAAACACTAGTTTACTCATTGCCTCTAGATGAACTTTGTTACCAGTTTCATAACACTAACTTTGGAGAAAAGAATCATAGGTATTTACAATGGACAGTTCCAATGGCACATTGAGTGACTGTAAGAACTACAAAGAAAAATCTCAACTATATTTATCTTTAAATAATCTGTGGCTAACCTAGATTGTTTTAAGGGGAAAAAAGGAAATGGAACTTCCTAGTAACTAACAAGAATTGCTAAATGTTGGCCACTAGAATGCCATCCTAAGGCTGTGTCTGAAACACAGCTTTGGGTAGTCATCACTATTCAGCATTGCTTGGATAGGTAGTGTTGGGAGAGATGGGTGGGGGTGGGGCAGGGATGATGGAAGGGATGGCATTAATCAAGATGCACTGTATTCACAAAGCA
>NW_012282801.1:0-1376 GCF_000151885.1 Dipodomys ordii
ACTTCCAGCTTTTTCTGCTTATGTGGTGCTGAGGAATCGAACCCAGGGCCTTATGCATGCAAGGCAAGCACTCTACCACTGAGCCACCTTCCCAGCCCTTACATTGTTTCTTTATTCGGTCTTGATCTCTCTGAGTGACTAGGCACTGTGTTCTAGGACATTGTCCCCAGACAAGGATGGGCTCCTAATTCTGTGTCTTATAACTCTAAGCACTCAAGGAGGAAGTCACGAGAGAAAAAAAAAAAAAAACAAAAAACCAAGGCCCTGTGCCTGTGTTTGAGAGCCATGTGCTGTGAGGAGAGGGATGCCTGGGCCTCCCTATATGTCGATGTCCTAACATTGTGAAGGAAGAAAAGGGTAACCTTTAATAAGTATGTTAGGTAATTAGCTAAGTCACTTGTCAATTAACTGGATTACCTAATAGCTAATTTGTTTCTCCAAGCAGCAGGCTCAGTGGAAAAGCAGGTGAGGGAAGCTTGCTTTGAAAGACTAGCCTTCCCAGCTAGGTCCACAGGAGACCAGCGGAGCCCGTGTGCTGGCCTTGGATCTCCCTCCGAGAGAGACTGCCCTCCGAGACTGCCCTCCGAGAGAGACTGCCTTCCGAGACTGCCCTCAGAGACTGCCCCTGAGACTGCCCTCCAAGAGAGACTGCCCCCAAGACTGCCCTCCGAGAGAGACTGCCCCCGAGACTGCCCTCCAAGAGAGACTGCCCCCAAGAGAGACTGCCCTCAGGAAAGCCTCCTTTTTTTTGTCTTCTCCTCCTCATTCTTGTCCTCGTCATCCTCCTCTTCTTCCTCTTCCTCTTCTTCTCCTTCTCCTGTTCCTCTTCCTTCTCCTTCTTTCTTCTTCTTCCTCTTCATCTATCTTATGTCTTACCTCCCTTTCTACCTCCCTCTCTTTTCCCTCCCTCCCTCCCTCCCTTCCTCCCTCCCTCCCTTCCTCTCTCCCTCCCTCCCTCTCTTCCTTCCTTCCTTCCTTCCTTCCTTCCTTCCTTCCTTCCTTCCTTCCTTCCTTCCTCTTTGTTTTCCACTGTAGATGAACTTACCTAAGGCCAGGAGCTAGTTAGTAACTCTTTAGGGCTTAACAGGACAAGAAATTTAAAAAGTAGGGGAGGGTGTGGATAGACAGGGATTCATAGAGCCAGAGAGAAAACAGATCTCCATAATTTTTTTGGGAGGGGTCCGGTTGTGGGACCTGAACTCTGGGCCTGGGCGCTGTCCCTCAGCTCTTCAGCTCAAGGCTAGCGCTCTACCACTTGAGCCACAGTGCCACTTTTTCTTTTTGCTTAGCTGGTGCTGAGGAATCGAACCCAGGGCCTCATGCATGCAAGGCAAGCCCTCTACCACTGAGTCACCTTCCCAGCCTCAAGTTCATGA
>NW_012282802.1:0-1481 GCF_000151885.1 Dipodomys ordii
GAGGAGGAGGAGGAGGAACGAGAGAGGGGGAGAAGCAGAGGGGGGAGGAGGAAGAGGGAAAGGGAAGGTATGCAAAGAAAGAAAAGGCAAGGCCACAATGCACAATGCGCATATGCAGGTCTCCTTCAGTTGCAAACTAGCTTATGAAGAAAGGGAATTTACTTTGGAACTTCGGGCACAGCAGGATCCACGTGCTCAGGCCTTGTCACTGGGAACCTCTCTCCATCATCAGCTCTGCATTTCTTGTTTTGTTCTCTGGCAGCTTCAGCTACTGCTGACCCCGTGGCTATTTCCACAGCGTGTTCACAGCCTTTGTTGCACAGGGACACAGTCAAGTTCAGTTCTGGCTGCTTATGGGGCCGGGGGGACCCTGTGGGTCTGGGCGGCCCTGGGGGAGCGAAGGGAAGTCTGGGGAATGACCAAGGTGTGAGGAGAGAATGAGGGAGGAGAGGCTGCGCGTGGCACAGGCTGTCTGAGCTTGAGCTTCTGTAACAAAGCATCTTAAAGTGGGTGGTTCATAAGGAACAGACATTTATAGTATTTTTTTTTTTTATCCACTGGGGCTTGAACTCTGGGCCTGGGCGCTGTCCCTCAGCTCTTCAGCTCAAGGCTAGTGCTCTACCACTTGAGCCACAGCGCCACTTCCGGTTTTCTGGTGATTTATTGGAGATAGGAGTCTCAGGGTCTCTGCTGCCCAGGCTGGCTTTGAACCGCGATCCTCAGATCTCAGCCTCCTCAATAGCTAGGATTACAGGTATGAGCCACCAGCACCCGGCTTACCCTGTATCTCTGAGTCTAGGTATACCATGAAAAAGTTACTGAGACACTAAGATTACTTTAGATGGGAAAGGTTGGGACTTAAGACAATTCCATAGTTTGACAATACATTGATCTTTCTCTCACACACACACACAGAAGGTACTAGCCACCATCATGGCTGTATCCCTAACTTCTGCACTGTCAAGAGGGGTCTGGGCATTGGTGGCTCACGCCTGTAATTCTAGCTACTAAGGAGGCTGAGATCTGAGGGTCATGGTTCAAAGCCAGCCTGAGCAGAAAAGTCTATGAGACTCTTTGTTTTGTTGTTGTTGTGGCTCAAGTGGTAGAGCACTAGCCTTGAGCTGAAGAGCTGAGGGACAGCGCCCAGGCCCAGAGTTCAGGCCCTACAACCGGACCCCCCCCCCAAAAAAAAAAGAGTCTCATGGGGACTTTTCTGCCTGGGCTGGCTTTGAACCATGATCCTCAGATCTCAGCCTTCCTAGTAGCAAGAATGAGCCACCAGCACCTGGCTCTTAGATTTTTTTTGCCCTATGTTAATGCTTATTACTTGAGCTATAGCTCTACTGGCTTTTTGGTGGTTTACTAGAGATAAGAGTTTTTTGGAAGAGCTGGGAAGGTGGCTCAGTGGTAGAGCGCTTGCCTTGCATGCCTGAGGCCCTGGGTTCAATTCCTCAGCACCACATAAGCAAAAAGAAAAAAGC
>NW_012282803.1:0-1558 GCF_000151885.1 Dipodomys ordii
GTATATTTGAATATATACATATGTGTATATATGTATATGCATATATACATGTACATATACATATATATGTATATGTACATGTATATATGCATATACATATATATCTTCCATTTCTTGGGGCTCATTTTGAAACGCATCAATTTATATGATCTTATGCACAAAGCTATTGAGCCCTTGGGATCCTCTCCTAAGAATATCCTTCTTTGTTTTCACTGTGTGAATGTTTAGACTGCTGCTTAATTAATCATGTCCAAATGTCATTTTCCCCTTATCCATTGCATTTACTTGTAGATTTATAGGCACATTATAATTATTTCAAATGATGGAAAACATGCAGTCTTTGTTCTTTGGGTCTGGCTTACTTCACTTCATATAATTTTTTTCAAGTCTTTCATTTCCTTATGAATGGAGTAATGCAATTTTTCTGATAGGATCATATTATTCCATTGTGTGTTTTTACCACATTTTTGTTCCCTTTTCCACTGAGTAGCATCTGGGTTGATTTCATATCTTAGCTATGAATACCCTGTATTTTTAATTGCTCATCAGATCAAGTAGTATACAACAGTAATTGCTGTACATTGTCCAAAAGAATATTAATGTCAAATTTCCAAATCACAAGTTACCTTAAAGTGAGAGATAATATCAGCAAAGCTGAGTGTGAATGATAGTGATTTTGACAAGCTTTTAACAGTGTTGTGAGAGAAGAGACACCTGCATTTGCTGATTTTTCTGTCAATTTTTAGTGGCAATTAGGCTTCTCCATAAATATTACCCATAAATGCAATCATAGCAGAGTCATATAATACTAGTTTACTGTGCTATCACCATAAATATAATAAAAAGATAATAAAAAGAGATAGGACATTAAGTTAAAATTCCACTACTAAATATAATTTATTAACTTTAATGCACAGCACCATCTAGTGAGAATGGAAGGAAATGTATGGTGAAAGAAAACGTTGCAAATAAGAAATATTTCCTATTGATTATATATTTAACATTCTCAGAAAACTTTTCCAATGAATGAATAGGATGCTATATGTATATAGAGATTAAGACAAGACTAGGAAGATATATATATATATATAGTTAAACATATCTTAGTTAAATTTTGCTTTTATTACTACTATTTGGTTAAAAACATGGCAAAATGTTCTCTATTATATATGCAATGATAAACAAAATATTTTATTCAGTTCTTCAATCACATCTCATAATTGTTTGCACATCTGAACTGATTTCTGTGAATAATTTATTGTCTCTTGTCTACTGACTGCAAACTTGAAATCATTCTAACAATCAGTCTTAACTCACCATCATCGTAAGGAAAATTCCCAAAGTATTACTTTCTGTGGATCTTCACTAGTGCTCCCTTCAGTGCTATGTAAATAGAAGAATTGCTCATTTCTTCTAAGTTCTCATACAATTTGAGTCCAGAAGTATGGTATATATCGCTATCTAATCTATCTATCTATCTATCTATCTATCTATCTATCTATCTATCTATCTATCTATCTGTCTGTCTGTCTGTCTGTCTGTCTGTCTGTCTGTCTGT
>NW_012282804.1:0-1010 GCF_000151885.1 Dipodomys ordii
TGTGTGTGTGTGTGTGTGTGTGTGTGTGTGTGTGTGTGTGTGTGAGAGAGAGAGAGAGAGAGAGAGAGAGAGACAGACAGACAGATAGACAGACAGAGAGAGACAGAGAAGAGAGAGAGACAGAGAGACAGAGAGAACTGGGGCTAGAACTCAAGGCCTTGTTCTCTCAATTGTTTTTCATTTTTTGACACTCTACCACTTGAGCCACAGCTCTATTTTTGTCCTTTTGGTGGTTAATTGGAATTAAAAATCTTAGGGACTTTCCTGCTGGCTTCAGACCACAATCCTCAGATCTCAGCCTCTTATGTAGTTAGGATTACAGAGTCTGAATTCAATATTTATCTATTCAAATATGACAATGTCCTTGCATCTGAATGAGTAGAGAATTGCAGGTAGAAAGCTGTAGACAGGCTAAACAGCTTTTTGCTCATTCTAAGGCCTTTAGGGATGTGAATGCTATGTTCTTGGAAAGTTACTTAGCCTTCTTGAGCATGGGTATTCACAACTGAGATATAAATATAGGGACTCCCTCACAAAGCCATTATCCTGCTCAGACTGTGTGTACACTATCTTACCCAGTGAATGGTAAGTGGTAAAAAAAACAACTGCTCTGCCAGTGACACTGTTGATAATGGTGATGAAGACAGGGAATGATGATATTACTTTCAAGGGGAGGCAACATGGCTTGGATTAGATGGGCAACCAGGATCAGGGATTCAGATTTTCCTGCTAGCTTGCCTGATAGCCACACAAAATATAAATATATATTGGATGAATTAGTCTCATCTGTCAATGGGATTTTCCTGTAGCAAACTTTCTCCAACTAGTCTCTGAACCCTGATTAGGGAATTTTAAGAAGAATTGACTTTGTATTATAGTACACTCAATTCCTGGATATACAACAGTTGTGTTTTCACTCTCAGTTTAATCTTCTAGAAGAAGTCTGCCTGTGGGCTGGGAAGGTGACTCAGTGGTAGAGTGCTTGCCTTGCATGCATGAGGCCCTGGGTT
>NW_012282805.1:0-2305 GCF_000151885.1 Dipodomys ordii
GGAAGGGAAGGGAAGGGAAGGGAAGGAAAGGGAAGGAGGGAAGGAGGGAGGGAAGGAGGGAGGTTAGGAGGGAGGGAGGGAGGAGGGAAGGAAAAGAAAGAAAAAAGAAACAAGAGAAGAGAGGAGAGGTGGGACCTAATATGAAGTCATTAGGGAGAATTCCCTCAGACAGGATTAATGCAGTTCTTGTGGGATCCTGATTAATCCTTCAAGAGTGGGTAAATTGATCAAAAATAGCAAATCCTGAGTTTCTCTGGCTTCTTATAGTATTGTTATCTCTTCTGAACAACAGAAAACAGACTAATGCAAGACCAAAGTTATCCAATACTTAGTAAAGTATATAAGAGCAAGAAGTGCCCTGAGAGCAGCAATAAGTTATGGGCTTCTATACATGGTGGTAGGAAGAGATAGAGTCAAGGTAAATATATCAGTACTGATGTTTGATTCTGGTATCCCATGTCTCAGGCCTAAACTGAAATGGGTAAAATTGTGTGGAGCAGGAAAGAAGGAGGTATAATTCCAAAGTAATCCCTTGATATGTCTGTAGATGTCCTCTTATACGTTCTGAATGGAGGTAGATGTGTGGTGGAGAAGAGAATAATTTAAAGGGAGCTACTGTCTGAGCACATGCCTTTCACATCAACAGCTTAGAATTAAAAGGAAGAAGTAAGAAATACAAATCCTTAGCTGGGCGCTGGTGGCTCACGCCTGTAATCCTAGCTTCTCAGGAGGCTGAGATCCGAGGATCATGGTTCAAAGCCAGCCTGGCCAGAAAATTCCATGAGACTCTTATCTCCAATAAACCACCAGAAAACCGGAAGTAGTGCTGTAACTCAAGTGGTTGAGCACTTGCCTTGACCTGAAGAGCTGAGGGATAGCGCTCAGGCCCAGGGTTCAAGCTCCATGATTGATCAAAAAAAAAAAAAATCCTTAAATTTGCTAGTTGGTATTTCCTTCCTCTACTGACCACTCCTTAATTCCTGCCCTGGAGCAAACTCCAGACTTAGGAGAAGAAAAAAAGACATACAAGTTAGAAATCCTAAAACCTTTGAGCTAACAACTGGGTATTGTCTTGCCATATGTGTTCTGATATTAAAAGCAGAGAAAAGAATATAGCCACTTTATTCCATAACTTTTATATTTATATAATTTTTAGAAATAATATGTTATTTTTTGTTTTGTCTTTTTGTTGGTCATGGGGCCTGAACTCTGGGCCTGGACGCTGTCCCTCAACTCTTCAGCTTAAGGCTAATGCTCTACCACTTAAGCCATAGTCCCACTTCTGGCTTTTTTCTGCTTGTGTGGTGCTGAGGAATCAAATCCAGGGCTTCATGCTTGTGAGGCAAGCACTCTACCACTGAGCCATCTTCCCAGCCCCAAATAGTATGTTTTTAATTTGAAAATATATTAAAGTGTGCTGCCTTAATTTTTAAAAGTGTATTTTTGGATACAAATCGGTAAACTTTTTCTGTAAAGAAAACACATTTCAGCTTTGCAAAGCCAGTTTTCACAAAAGCACCCACTGTCTGTATATTGTACATGATTAAGTCTACTTGTGCTTCAGTAAGATCTTCCCTATAATAACAGATGGTTGACAACAGAAAAAATATGCTAATCCATGCTTGCATCCAAGATAAACCTTTATATAGGCATGGTAAGTGAAAGCAGCTAGTTACAAAAGACTGTCTGTTATATGATCCCACTTACAGTGTATAAAAGGTCAAGTATAGGCAAATAGATAGTCAGAAAGTGAATTAATGATTTCCAGACTCAGGAGGAAGGAAGGATGAGAGTTGCTGCTTATGGGTTCAAGGTTTCCTTGGGCATGAGGACAATGATCTAAAACTAGATTATGACAATAATTTCACAAGATCATCAAGATGCTAAAAACCTTTGACTTCCACATTACAATAGGATGAACATTATGATATTAAAATTATAGCTCAAAAGCAAGGTGCCAATGGCTCACACTTGTAATCCTAGCTACTTAGGAAGTTGAGATCTGAGCATTGTGGCTCAAAACCAGCCTGAGCAAGAATGTCTGTGAGACTCTTCTCTCCAATTACCCACCAAAAACCCAGAAATGGAGCTGTGGTTCAAGTGGTAGAGTGCTAGCTTTGAGCAAAAAAGCTCAAGGACAGAGGCTGGGTCCTGAGTTCAAGCCCCACTACTAATATGTATATATATGTATATATATATATATATATCTCAAGAAAGTTTTTTTAATCCTAAAATAGTGAATTGGATACTGGTCTGTGTATTTGAAGCCAGAATTATTGAATTAAAACTCCATGTCGAGATTTGT
>NW_012282806.1:0-2576 GCF_000151885.1 Dipodomys ordii
CCTTCCTTCCTTCCTTCCTTCCTTCCTTCCTTCCTTCCTTCCTTCCCTTTGAACACAACCTTGAAGGCACTGATTTGTCATCTCTGTTTAAACTTTAGGCTCTTCTATATTAATGAAGCTCAATATTCATTAAGATCAATTAAATTATTAAGATTGATTAAAATGAATGATTAGTCTTTTTATTTTGTGAATTATAGCTCTTTTTCTTCTTGTGTTTGCTTTTTCCAATTATTTAGAGGGACCCCCCAAAATTATGTGTGCGATATAGATTATAAATATTTCCTACAAGTTTGCCTTATTTTCTTGCCTGTCCTGAAACGCGAACTCAGAGCCTGGGAACTGTCCTTGAGCTCTTTCACTCAAGGCTGGCGCGGCTTTCTGGTGGTTCATTGGAGATCAGAGTCTTTCAGACTTTCCTGACCCAGCTGGCTTTGACCCATGATCCTCAGCTCTCGGCCTCCTGAGTCACTGGGATGACAGGCGGGAGCCACGGGCACCTGGCTTGCTTTATTGAAAACAGGCTTACCTGCATATTTAAAAAGTAACTGTATAAGGAAGGTGTATCTCTTTTTTTTATTCTGAATTTGGGAGGGTTCAAAGGATGCTACCTAATTCTTCACTCCTCTACCTCCAAGACTTCCTAGCAATTTAATAGAAATTTAAAGTCAGAATGTTCTTAGCTTTACATATAATTGATGATACATATATATATATGCAGAGAGAGACAGAGAAATCAAAGGAATTCGTCTAGAGTTTTGTCAAATTGGAGGCTTTTTGACACTAGTTAGTTGAACAGTACTGGCAAATGTCTTTGCTTCCCTCTAAATCTAATGGCTTCTACTTTTGCCTTTGAGTTTTTGGAAATATAGCCTCAAAAAAAAAACCAAATTAAAAGTAAATATCAGATGTCCAAAATCATTATCCTCAGCTGTTGCTTGGTTATTTTTTATCCACACAACTGACTCAGGCCACGTGGAAACTCTCCCCCCTTCAATTCTGGGAATCATGTACACTCAATATTCAATCGAATGCCCTCTCTCCCTTTCCTAATAATATCTCTGTCTTTCTTTTAATTAAATTACTAGTATGTTTTTAAGGGCAGGTAAGACAGTTTCTTCTCTATTGTTCTGTTCTCTTATATTTCTGGCTCATCCGAGCCCATGTCTATGAGGCATTGGAAGAATCCCAGAGATCACACATGCATGCATGAACACATTTCCTCCAGATCAACAAGGTTTTCCTTCTCTCCTTGTGTGTAAAGCCAGTCCACCCCAGGAAAATGCGATTTCCCGAACATTACCAAATCAGGTCCAGCGTTCCCCATTTTGCATGGGAAGTTCCCTGGGTGTAGGGTTAGGCCCAGGCCACCCCCAGCCCTTACCTGTGGTGGCTGGAGCGTCCCCTGTCGATCCGATTGCAGGGGTGGCGGGAAGAGCACCTGCTCCTGCGCTCAGCCCTGGGGTCTTCGGTCAGGAGTCAGCTAGCATTTGCTGACCGTGAGTCCTGTCCATGCCTGTGCTCTGTCTGTCTGTCTGTCTGTCTCTAGGAAACTTGCTTGTCATTGTCTTTGTAAGCTACTTTGGATCAAAGCTCCACCGGCCGAAGCTGATCGGCATCGGGTCCTTGGTGATGGGGGCGGGGAGCATGGTCATCGCCCTGCCGCACTTCTTCATGGGCCGGTGAGTGCTGAAGGCTGTGCCTGGGCGGGCCAATGGGAGGGGTGGGCGGGGCCAATGGGAGGGGCGGGCGGGGCCAATGGGAGGGATGGGCGGGGCCAATGTGAGGGGTGGGCGGGGCCAATGCGAGGGGCGGGGCCTGGGGAGGGGTGTGGTCAGGCGGAGGGGCGGGGCCTGGGAGGGGGAGCGACTGGGAGGGCGTGGTCAAGGGGCGTGGTCAGGAGGAGGGAGGGCAGGGCCAATGGAAGGAAATGGGAGGGGCCAACCAGAGGGGAGGGGCCTGGGGGAAGGGTGTGGTCAATCCGAGGGGTGTGGCCAGGGAGCTACTGGGAGGATGTGGTCAAGGGGCGTGGTCAGGAGGAGGGTGGGGCCAGTGGGGAGGGCAGGGCCAAGGGAAAGGAGTAGGAGGGGCCAATTGGAGGGGCGGGGCCTGGGGAAGGGTGTGGTCAATCGGAGGGGCGTGGCCAGGGAGCTACTGGGAGGATGTAATCAAGGGGCGTGGTCAGGAGGAGGGTGGGGCCAGTGGGAAGGGCGGGGCCAAGGAAAGGGAATGGGCCGGGTGATGGGCGGGGCTAGGGCGGGGCCAATGGAAGAGAATAGGCCAATAGGAGGGGAGGGGTGCATGGGAGGGGCGTGGTTAATGGGAGGGCGGGGCTTGGGAGGGCGGGGCCAAGGGGGGAGGCGGCGAAAGCCATCAAGAATCGAATGCGAATTCTGCAGAAGGGGGAGCGCGGGCAGGGCTGAGGGGGAAACTGAGGCTGGTCCGCAGTCTCACCCCGGTCTCACCCGGGCCTCTTGCAGCTACAGGTACTCGGCCGACTCCACCAACAGCTCCCTAAGAGGACTGCTCCCGACCTGCTCGCCCAACCAGACGGGCCCGGGCCCCGAGCCGGTGGGCGC
>NW_012282807.1:0-2049 GCF_000151885.1 Dipodomys ordii
CCGGCGGGGGCCCCACGGCCGCCGCGCGTCGTCCTTACCACTGAGGTGAGGTCCTGCACGTTCTTGGGGTCGGTGTCAGCCATCTCCCCGGTTCCCAGCTTGGCGGCGAAGGTCTGGAGCCGTCAGCGCCACTTCCGTTTGTCACCGCCGGCAACCCTCCCCTCGGGCCCCCATCTCCTGCGAGGAGACCGGCTACTCGCGGGACCGCAGGGCATTGTGGGGGCTGTAGTTCACGGCGCACACCGGAAAGCTCGCTTTCCATTCGGAGGTGATGCCCCGCCCATCCTCGTGGCTCCGCCCACCACCGCCTTCCGGCCCCGCACACCGAAGGCCGCCGAGACGAAGCCGGAAGTGGGCCGAGGGGGGCGGGGTCGGCTGGGTTTGCAGGCGGGCTGTGTGTCGGGGGCGCCCTTGCCCGGGGTGCGCCTTGTGAGGGCCCAGAGCAGGACACACGGCCAGCCCTGCGCCTCTTTTGCCTTTCTCCCCACCCCAGAGCCCACGCGTGCCCCACGGCGACTGCTTGGCCTGGGCCGGGCTTCTTGGGAGGTGGCCGCCATGTTCGCAGGCCATCTTCAGGGCTGGTCTCGCCCTCCGGGCGCCGCCGGGGCCGGTGGAGGAGGGACTTCCGGCCGGGCCGGGGAAGGAGGCCGCGCGGCCTGTGCTGAGGGACCGCGGCCGGCGCTGCGCGGCCACGTGGGTGGCGGGTCTCGGGTCGACGGAGTTGGCGCAGCCGCACCGGGCTTGGCCAGGGCGGCCCGCCCCAGCCACGCTTTCCTGCAGCCCCCAGCCCTGCCCTTCTCGCCCGTGCACAGAGACTTTCCCGCCTGTGCCGCGTGCGAGGCTTTAGATAGGTGTGTGCACACTTGCCGTAATCTCATGGTCTTACAATTTTGAGAAAGCAGACACAGGACTTAGGAAACAGGCACGAGGCCAATCAGATTACGGTGGTGATAGATGCAGGACTCTCTGACTGCACTTTTTCCTTTTTCTATCATCCTCTGTCGGCAGCTGCTGTATTTGGCAGTCTAGGTCAGAGAATTCCTTGTGGTGGTGGTTGTAGGATGTTGAGTTCTGACCGGTGCCCAGTAGATACCCTCTCTGCTCTACCACCGGCTCTGACAACAACTCAAAACATCTAGACACTGCCAAATGTCTTCTTGGGGCAGAGGTTATAGGAATCAGAAGACATTGCCAAAAATTAGTTTTTGCTACAGCCATTTCTTGAGAATGTTCCCCTATATATATGGAAATTGAAGATTGGTCACATGTGTTTTCTACGGTCTCTATTGCACCTTGGGCGACTTCAACAGGAGTTTACTATTCCACAGGTTAGAAGTATCAATCTGTTGTCAGCTCCTGCGGGAGGACCTGCTCCTTGCCTCTCCAGCTTCTGGCAATTGGCAGCATCTTTGGGAATCCTTAGCTTATAGGATGCAGCATAGCAATCATTTCTGCTTCTGTCTTCACATGGCCCCTGCCTGCGTGCCTTTCCATTCTGATAATGACAGCACCACTTTGCATTAAAGGCCTAGCCTAAGCCACACGACCTATCTTAACTCATTGTGTGTGATGATCCTACTTCAAAATAATGTCCGTTTCCAGCTATGAAGGGTTAAGATTGCAATGAACCTTGTCTGGGGCTTATAATTCATAATAGCAAAGTAATATGGTAATTGTACAAAGTGCTTTGTTCCGTGCTAGTTACTTTGTAGAGTTTTCATAAAGCTTTGGGGCCATTTAGTGGCTAGCTCAGGTCAGGCTGGGCCTCAGGCTTCTGCCTTTGGGCTATATAACACAGTATAGATCTAGTCTGTGGCCATGAGCAACATATAAACATGGATCATCAGCAGGAGATAGTTTCTTCCTTCCTTTCCTCCTTTGGTTTTTTTTTTTTTTTTTTTTTAGATCCGGTCGTGGGGCCTGAACTCTAGGCCTGGGCTCTTCAGCTCAAGGTTAGCGCTCTACCACTTGAGCCACAGTGCCACTTCTGGCTTTTTTCTTTTTGCTTATGTGGTGCTGAGGAATTGAACCCAGGGCCTCATGCATGCA
>NW_012282808.1:0-2761 GCF_000151885.1 Dipodomys ordii
TAAGCAAAAAGAAAAAAGCCAGAAGTGGCGCTGTGGCTCAAGTGGTAGAGCGCTAGCCTTGAGCTGAAGAGCTGAGGGACAGCGCCCAGGCCCAAAGTTCAGGCCCTATGACTGGACCCAAGAATAAAAAAAAAATTACTACTATTACTACTACAACTAATAATAATAACAACAGCAACAACAACTACAACCCTGGAAGGCGGTAGGAATTAACCCAGATAATCCCTGGTCTAGGGCCAATTTGTGTGAGCAAAAAGCCTCCTGACAGGCTCACCAATGATAACGTACTTTTAGCTTAAATTTGAAAAGGCCAATGGCTCAAGGACAGATGGTTGGGACAAGGAAAATGATCAATGTGGATAGCTAGCCAAACAAAGAAGATGGAGTCTATCAGCCAGTAAGAACATGTGGCTGAGGTGCTGTAGACCGAAGGTTAGAACAACTATATTGCAGAATGTGATGCTGAGAAGGCAGGAAGCAGAGTCATTGTAAATCCCAGGGTAGTTCTGTGCTTTTCTAGAACTTGGCCTTCGGTCATCCATGGTCCCTGGATATTCTTGATTCCATAAGTCTATAGAGAAATTTCTAGTAAGAAAGTTTATTACTTGTGTCTTCTTGTTCCTTGCCCAGGAATAGTTAGTTCTGCAGTTCATTCTTTGGATTGAAATCATGTCTTTTGCCAAAGTACAAGGAAGATAATAAAAGGCTACTTTTCCCCAAAGGACCAGAGAGGACAGAGAAAAACAACTCTTTCCCAGAGGATAGGGGGAGATAACTTAAAGGCAACTGCTGACAGACAAGATGATGAAATACACCTCTCAAAAATGGCTCTAATCCATTAGCTTGCTTAGTTTACAAATGTCAACGACAGCCAAACCAGTGAGGCAGCAATCACATACCAGTCATCTACATGACTTCCACAATTAATTTCGTTTAAATCAATTAAAAACAGTCTCGGTGCCAGAGGCTCAGGCCTGTTATTCTAGCTACTCAGAAGGCTCAGGTCTGGAAAAATCAGTTTGAAGCAAGCCTGGACAGAAAAATTTATGCCATTTCCAAAATGGCACAAGGCTGGAAGTGTGGCTCCAGTAGTAGAATGCCGGCGTAGCAAGCGTAAGGCCTGATTCCAACTCCCTGTACCACCCCCCAAAAAAACAGTTAAATATAGAAGGAGCTGTAGGGTACACCCAAATCTGTCCTCAATAACATTACTTTTAGGACTAGATGCCATAGAAAATGAACCATAAAACTACCTAATTCTCTATTCCTTTAGGTATAAATTAATTTAACAAATCTCTGACATTTGCTAATGCATTATGAAGAGTATATGAAGAGTAGTCTCTTCCACTTTAAGGAAACCTGAGAAATTATGAAATATAATGCAATAAAATAGCCTGATTTAAGTATTCATATTCCTAGTTTAAATAAGGGATATTTCTCTATAATATTTGCATAATAAAACAGTTTCCTTCTATTAAGGATAGTAACTGATGTTGAGATAAAATCTCAAGAGGTCAAACCCAAGTAGGGCCATTATTAACATAGAAATTCATAGCTGTTTGTGAATTAAACGCAAATGACTTACCATCCCCAGGGTAAGTTCTTACTATTCTCTGCCAAATGCCTTGACAAAATAGAAAGCACTGATTATGATCCAAAGTCCAGTAAAGTCTGTTTACTGTGTGTAATGAGGGCCTACTTTAGTAATTTGCACTGATAGTTCTTGGGGGTTTTGGAGTGTACTTGAGTCTATTCATTTCAGAATAATATTGTGGATAAAATATTGTAGATAAAATTTTTAAGTACATTTGTTTTTATAATAAAGTATTTTTGATTCATCATATTTTTATTTTAAATATTTGTTTTGTTTTTTAAATTATATTGAATTCATTTCCATATAGCCAGTTCTATTTCTTTTTGATGTTGCAATTTTATAGTCTCTTCTTATTATAATAGTATGATTTTTTAAATGTGTTTACTATCTTATCACTTGAACTTCTTGAGAGACAGTCTGGACAGTAACTTCTCTTTCCTGGCTTAATTATTTCCGTATGCTTTATGAGTTTAGAATAGGAGCTTACATTTGATCTGTCATCATTTCTAGGAAATTTGATATATCTGAACGGGACAAGACAGTGAAGTTGAAGTTGGAAATATAATTGTCTCTGTGGATTTTAATACTTTACCATCAGATCTTACCAAGAACCTGTTGAATGACAGCTTTATTGGTAAATCCTCAGGATCAGACTCTATCAAGATGTCTGAAAACATCAACGCTAAAGGACTACAGTAACAGAGAGTCAAGTATTCATAGTCTGGCTGTTCAACTATGAAGAAAACATATCCACAATAGTGAAGGAAGAGGCTGAGGAATGATTCCAAACACCAAACTCAGCTTCCTTTTTTTTTGTAAAATTGGAGTAAAATACTAATTAAATAATGAAAATAAAATCACATCAATGTATTTTATTCAAATAATCACTTCCGCCTTAAAACTTGAACTTGATACAGAAAGTTTTTTTTAAAGATGAATGACAATTTTTGAAGTTCAGAGTGTCTTTTAACTATATTCACAAAATAGTTACATATTAATAACTCTTTCCCTGAGATCAGGACTTGAGACTGGTGGCAGAAAAGTGTGTATTTTGACTCAAAGAAAGGAAACGAAGCCGGGCGCTGGTGGCTCACGCCTGTAATCCTAGCTACTCAGGAGGCTGAGATCTGAGGATCGCGGTTCAAAGCCAGCCCAGGCAGGAAAGAC
>NW_012282809.1:0-2498 GCF_000151885.1 Dipodomys ordii
TTTTTTCTTTTTGCTTATGTGGTGCTGAGGAATCGAACCCAGGGCCTCATGCATGCAAGGCAAGCGCTCTACCACTGAGCCACCTTCCCACCCCAGCATTTGCTTTTGAGCTCTGCAACCACCATCTCCTTTCAGTGGCAGAAAGGGAGAAACAGGACACTGTTCCCTCTACCCCAAGACTCCAGAGCCAGGCAACAGCTGGTCTGCTAACTTACGGTGGGAGCTGTAAGATCCTGTGGTATCTGCACAGGCACAGGGGTTATCAGAATGGCTTTCACTTAACCCTGGGCCAACAAACATACTTCTACTTCAGCATATGTCCAGGCTCTCAAGCCAGGCAGCTTTGCAACATGTTTGCTAATTTTGCAGGATGTTGAGAATAAGCCAGCAATATCAACCTTCTCTCTCTCTTTGGTTTGAGGCTGGAACTCAGTACCTGAAACTTTCTCACTGGCTGGCACTTTTATCAACTGGGCCACGCCTCCAACCCCATCAACCTTCTCTTTTAAGATCCAGCATCTCAAATCCCAGTGTGTCCAATGTCTGCAAAATGCCAACATGAGGCCTCAGGAGGGGGGAAACTCCTTTTTGTTTAACTGAAGTTGTGGATGAGTCTAGGAAAATAAAGGGATGCAAAATGAATTGTATACTGACAAGTGGGACCCTCCTGATCCCCAGAACAGGTGAGCCCCAGGGGTATGCTTAAACTACCAACACAGAACCAAGAGAGGCCTGGACACCCTGGATGTGGGCAGAGAGGACATTTGGAGAGCAACATCTCCAGAATGGAGTTTTGAGGGGGCAATATTAGGGGTCTGAGCTCAGGGCTTTCACTTGCGAAGCAGGCCTGAGCTCTGCACCCAGATAAAGTGCTTTGTTCGTGGAGAGGAAAGGCTGTCTGCTGGCCTCCTTCTCTTCCCTTCCTCACAGTAGTTTTATTTTATTTTATTTTTTTGGTCGGTCGTGGGGCTTGAACTCTGGGCTTGGGCGCTATCCCTGTAATCTTCAGCTCAAGGCAAGCGCTCTACCACTTGAGCCACAGCGCCACTTCCTCATAGTAGTTTTAATGTGGGCACTTCACTGACTATACTTCACAAGCTAAGAGTAAATATCAACAAAAAGTCTGTGAGACTCTTATCTACAATTAACCACCAAAAAAGCCAGAAGTGGAACTGCGGCTCAAGTGGTAGAGCACCAGCCTTGAGCACAAAAGCTCAGGGACAGTGTTCAGGTCCTGAGTCCAAGCCCCAGGACTGGCATACACATGCACACACAAAATCCTGTTTAAAAATTGTCTCAATACTTTTCTCTGTTCATTTTGGTAGTCTAAGCTCCACTCTAGAAAACAAGAAAAATAAAAAGGATTCTAAATAATAGGTAAGGAACACTCTGAGTAGTAGTCCACAGTCCCACGACACTGCTGGTGTGTCATGCTGTGGTTCCTGGCAGGATTCACATGTGCATGTATGTGTACGCCTGCACACGTACACATGTGTACATGTATACACGTGTACACACACACCTGCACACATGAGTATATAGCTGATAATGATCTTATTGCAACATTCTACCATTGACTCTCCCGTCTTTTCAAGTATGATAGGAAATGTGAGCCCACATGCATTTGTTTTGCTGGCTGTCAATCAATCAGTTATGCCAGATCCACAGGAAATACTTTCAAAACCTGCAAGCCAACAGGGAAATGGCCTCAGGCACCATGAACTCAAATCCAGACTTTATTGCTATTTGGAAATAGAGTTTCCCAGGTTTTCTGATCTGTGGAGATTAAAAATCTTTGATTCATGAGATTATTGTGCTAACATTCAGTGAAGGTGAAAAACAAATTAGCCAGACCCTCTCCAGGCCAGGGCTGGAGGCCCCCACCTGGCCATCTCAGCTTTCTGTGCCCTGTCTTCCCCGCTGGGGACAATGGCTCCTGCCCACAGGAGGAATTACAATGCACACAGTCCTCGCCTTGACTCTGGTGCTCTGCAGACAGTTCTGCAGGATCCAGTGATTCTCTAGCAACTTGGTGACTCATTGCTATGCTGTTCAAAAGTGACACAGGAGAGGGCCCGTCGCCAAGATCGGGGGTACAGGCATCTCAGGAGGTCTGTTGAGGGTGCAGGTTCACTGGCAGGCCTACAGTCACTTGGAAAAGGTATAAATTACCATCACCAGGAGTTTAAAGCAACACCTCATGCCAGGTAAGGGCCTGAGTTTGAAGACTTCAGGAGAATGGACAGAAGTACATCTAGATGAACTAGAAATGCCTCTGAAGAACATAGGCCACTCCATTCCCACAGCTCACTGAGGAGAATGTAGGTAATGAAGAGCTGCTCTACATTACAAGCCTCCACACGGCAGCCTCAGCATCTTTAACCCTTAAGAATGTTGGTCCAGGGCTGGGAAGGTGGCTCAGTGGTAGAGCGCTTGCCTTGCATGCCTGAGGCCCTGGGTTCGATTCCTTAGCACCACATAAGCAAAAAGAAAAAAGC
>NW_012282810.1:0-2996 GCF_000151885.1 Dipodomys ordii
ACCAGAAAACCGGAAGTGGCGCTGTAGCTCAAGTGGTAGAGCGCTCGCCTCGAGCTGAAGAGCTGAGGGACAGCGCCCAGGCCCAGAGTTCAAGCCCCATGACCAACAAAAAAAAAAAAAAGAAAATGTATCACTTGCACACCAGCACAAAGCTGAAGGCCACATGTTGAGTCATAAAGCAGAGACAGGCGGGCTACTTGCTCATAGCATCACCAGCTGCTGTAAACTCTGATGACCCAGCATCCAAGCCAGGTTCTCTGTCCTTGACTCCTCTTGTTTGAAAAGTGCTCATCACACTTCCCCATCTTCCTATCTGCCTATCATTGTTAACAATACCCTGGACATCATCAATGGTAGAATCTCTGGATTGTTATTTCTCCTCAAAAGAGCATTTGGATTTTGTTTTCTTCCACTCTAACAGACAATCCACATGGATTAAATAAAATGTAACCCTTACTTTCTTTGTGGTTCCAGGAGTGAACACATTGAGATTTATGTCAGTTATTTTGCTCTTTATTGTACTGCTTGGTAACTGAGCTGCACTGCATCATTTAGGGCCAGGCAGAGATTTGCACATTAGTGTGCAGAATTCAGAGCTCCTACCCTCAATCAGCTCGGAAATCCTGCTTCTGCCCTCCCAGCAGCCATGGTTACCCTAAGTCTGATTTATGGTACTTCAAGCCAGATGGCTGAGAGTAACATGTGTCATCGTAGAGAATAGTAGATGTGCATGTTTGCTCAAGTTCTGAGGCAGAGGAGCACTCTCCTTCCACGTGTGCACTCCCCTCAAGAGGCCACGTGGTTCTGTTTACTCTCCAAGGGCTGGAGATACTTGAACTTTATCTGTGGCCTGGCAAGGATGGTTATCTGTGGGAAAACAGGACTTCGAATAACTGCCCATTGTTACTGAACAAGAAAGAATGTACTATCCCCTTACTGACTAGCTTAGTTGCTTATTTGTTTTCCTGTATTTATTTCTTGTAGTGCGAGAGAGAAGATCTAGGACCTCAAACGTGCTAAAGCCTATGCTTTGCCACAGCCATGTGCTCAACCCTATCCCTGATTCTTACAAATTGCCATCACTTATTTATTTGGCTTTACGGCTAGTAGCACTATAAAGGCAATCCAAATTGTAATATTATATTGGCCTATAATATATGGTCTATATATGGTCAATTATATTGGTCTATTCCTCCACTCTGAAGTTTCAAATGAGCACTTGAGTTTTATCTGCTCTTCTGTTTTGTCGATGTCTTTATAAATGTGCTAATGATGAGTCAAATGTTGAATAACATCTTGCCTTGGTGGAAATGGTCCAAGAGGATCTGTTGCATTTGGGGAGGGGAAGTGTGGGTAGAAAGAACTCACGATTTTGTGTTGAGTTTTTGCATCTGCTAGTACTAGGGATGAGCTCTTGGCAGAACAGTTTATTTTCTTAATTTTGACAGAAGAGATGAAAAGCACCACTGACATGAGGCAGTTGAGTGAAGGCATAGAGGAGGACAGAGCAGTCCGCTGTGGGCATGAATCCTCTCTCCGTTCCTGCCCAAACGAAAGCCTGCCTCCGGAGTGCTTTGTTTTGGTAAAGCACATATGAACTGTGGCACCTGCAGATATGAAGTACCTTCAGGTATTCCAGCAGCAACGTGATGACATTGAAGAAGCCCAGTCAGAGCTGCCCGGCCTCAGAGCCCGTCGCTTCCAGGCCTCTGCCTCAACCCCACAGCTTCCTTCTCCAGTAAAATAGCTTCAAGGGCCATTTCCTCCGGTGGTGACAATGCTCCATTTATACCATGCTTGCAGAAAAAGAACACATCAGCATACATTACCTCCCTTAATCAAGTGTACTTTTACTCATTTTAATGGACACAGGCACTTTAATCCTCATTCTTTTCTATCTTTATAGAAGATTTAAGAGGAGTCATATAGAAAAGCCTGTTTTTATATCACATATACTTCTTTATATTTATCTGCATGATGAATAATAAACGAGGCCCCTGTTTGAGCCAATAAAGAATCAAATGAATAACATGAAATTTAGGTAATTAAAATTTGCTTTGTTTTGTATCAAGGTCGTGGATGGTGGAGTTACCTCTTATATTCTACAAAGATGTGTGAATAACCACCGCAGGACAGTCTCCCCGGAGATGCCGGGGTTCACTGTGACTCATCCGGGAGCAATAAAAAAGTTGTCATCTCAGTGGGGCTAGGAGTAGTAGTGTTTTTATTTCTCCATGACTACCTACCTGCTCTTGATGCTCCCTGACACGCAGGTGTGTGTGTGTGTGTGTCCACAGACCAAAGAGAAGGAAGTGGGAAATGTACCAGGAAGACAGCCAAAGAAACAAACCAAACCAGAAGAAAAGCACCGTCATGCATGGCCTGCCATGGGAAGCTAGACGTGCTGAGCGAACTTGAAAGACCACGCAGGAGATGTCACTGCTGTCATCATTGTTGTCATTTATTTGCTTAATGGAATGTGCTGAATAGCTCTGCCACAGACCACTGTCCAGCTTACCAACGCTGGTGTCCCCAAGTGTCAAATCTCTTTTATAAAGGAGAACACTTTTCATCAACACCAGGTGAGCTCTGTACAGCTACTTAAGAGACACATTCTTAATGTGGTCCCAAGGTTTTCTGTGGGTCTAACATAGCAAATGTTGTTGTATGTTCCTCCCAATATTGGATTATATTAAGATTGCAACCTCCATCTTGGTTAGTCCCTTCTTGAATGTGGATTCCTTGGAAAGCCAAGTGCCACATCCTGAGACAGTCCTGTGGAGAGACCGCAGGGGGAGACTCCAAAGCCACAGGCAGACACACAGGGCAAGCTGAGCCTGGGGGCGCCTGCAGCTCCAGCTGCTGAGGGGCGATCCACACTGCCCAGCTGAGCTAGCCTCAGACCCCCAACCCACAGAGGACTGCCCAGCTGAGCTAGCCTCGGACCCCCAACCCACAGAGGACTGCCCAGCTGAGCTAGCCTCGGACCCCCAACC
>NW_012282811.1:0-1263 GCF_000151885.1 Dipodomys ordii
CCTTCCTTCCTTCCTTCCTTCCTTCCTTCCTTCCTTCCTTCCTTCCTTCCTCCCTCCCTTCCTCCCTCCCTCTATCTCCCACTTTTCCTTCCTTCCTTCCTTCCTTCCTTCCTTCCTTCCTTCCTTCCTTCCTTCCTTCCTCCCTTCGTCCCTTCTTTCCTCTTTCTTTCATTTTCTCTCTCTCCTTTCTTCACTCTTTCCCTCTTTCCTTCCTCCCTCTTTCCTTCTCTTCCTTCCTTTCTCTCTCTTTCAAGTCCCTCTCTCTCTTTGAGGAAGTCTCCTCATACTGCTCAGGCTGACCTTGAACTAAGGACCCTCTTGCTTTCAAGTACTGGGACTATACAAATGTGCCATCACACCCAGCTCTTATCATTATTATTATATTCAAATACACAAGCAGGCTTCAACTTCACATGTTCTTTTATATGTACAATGCTTCTTAATTGGAGTTACCCTTCTCTATCCCACCCAACCTATCTCTCCATCTGTCCCTCTCAGTTACCCAGTCCCATTTTCACATATGTCTGTTGTGCTGCACAACAATGTCCATTGAGTATTGTAACTGTATTGATAAGAAAATCAACAGACTTTGAATGCCTATGGGGCATTCAGCCAGCCTTCAAGTTCTAGGCTTTGAACCTACATCTAGCAGATTCTAACCTATCTTCCCCTCTGGGGCTAATTCTCCCATTGCTGTTAATTGTCAGTGTCCAGAGAAGTCCCTTGCCTAAGAGACCTCTTACAATCATGGATACTGGAGGTTTACATAGTTTCAGGATCTATCTTCCCTCTCGCAGGATAATCATTAGAGATTAAAGCCCAGTATTCTACCAAGAACAGGCTTGGCCGGATGAGATCCTAGAATAGCCAGAGGCACCCTCAAGGGGACTGATGCTCTCTCTGGTGTCTCAGCCAGGGAATGGTGGTCCCTGGGCACTTGTGCCAGGGTCTCAGAGTCCCTTCCTGCACTCCATTAAAAGTCATGTACAGAGAATAAAGAAGGCCCCAAGAAAATGACTGAGAAGCAAGGATTGAGACAGGGTAGTGGTTGTGACATCCATGGTAAAGGAGTCCTTAGCCTGTTTGCAGATTTCTTCACCTGCTTTTCTGCCTAAACTAGAATAGAGATGACCAATAAGAGATAATAATAATAATAATGTTTAAATGCCAACTTCTTACTAGCCCTAATCTCTCCCAGACTATGGATAGAAAACCGGATAAAATTTGCATTTTTTTTCTTTTTTTTACTGTGAAAATACTGTA
>NW_012282812.1:0-1306 GCF_000151885.1 Dipodomys ordii
AGATGGGAAGGGATGGGAAGGGGAAACAAAGGAGGAGGCTACAATGCTTGATAAGAAATGTACTCACTATCTTGCCCATGTAATTGTAACCCTTCTGTACAGTATTTTCACAATTAAAAAAAATTAACCAAGTCAGGTGCTGGTGACTCACACCTATAATCCTAGCTATTTAGAAGGCTGTACTGAAACCTGAGGACCCCAGTTCAAAGTCAGTCCAGGCAGGAAAATCCATGAGATTCTTATCTCCAATTAACCACCAAAATAAGCCAGAAGTGAAGATGTGGCTCAAGTAGTGAAGTGCTAGTCTTGAGCAAAAAAGCTCAGGAACAGCACCCAGGCCCTGAGTTCAAGCTCCAATACCAGACCATACACAGACAGACAGACAGACAGACAGAGAAAATTGACCCATCTACACAAATAAGCCAAGAGAAAATGTTCCAAGGATGGATAGGGCGAGCCTTTCCTTCCTCTGAGGTTCACCTCTAGGCCAGAAATGCAAGTGCTGCTTAATTAACTGCTCCACAGAAGGCATTCTGCTTGGTTGCTTAACTATATATGTGACTAGATATCTTCTGAATGCTGAATAATTTTTGATGACAAGGGAAGAAAAAGAAAACTAAATAGCTTATTTGGCTCATAATCATACCACTCAATGTATGATGGCTCACTTGAGGCAGAGAAATAGTAGCACAGTATTCTCAGGAAATAGGCAAGAGCATGGAGTATTCTCTATGCATTTCTCTTTCTCTGACTCTTGATTCTGCACTTGACAAGTAAAACACACCTCAATCACATTACATCAATAACATGACATACAATATATGAACGCAACAGATCTCCAAGAATCAGATGTAAAGTTTGAAAAGGGAAATATTTTCTCTTTATTCCATAGCACTTACAAAATACAAATTAAATACTGATACAGCCTCATGAAAGTCTAACTTATTCAGAAATACACATTCTGTCTGTATTTTAATTATTTTTAAGAAAATCAAACTTGGGCCCTCTATTTCATTAAAATTTACAACTTCTCAAAAGACTCCACATAGAGCTCCCCTATGACCCAGCAATCCCACTTTTGGGCATTTACCCAAATGTTCCCTAATAAGACAACACTAAAGCTACCAGCACGACTATGTTTATTGCAGCATTATTTACTATAGCTATAACTAAGATATGGAACCAACCTAGATGCCCTTCAGTAGATGATTGGATCAAGAAAATGTGGTATATATACACAATGGAATTCTATGCCTCCATCAGAAAGAATGGCATTGCCCCATTTGTTAGGAAATGGAAAAACTTG
>NW_012282813.1:0-1613 GCF_000151885.1 Dipodomys ordii
TTTTTTTTTACCTTCAATTTCATTGAAGAGTTGGAGGAGCATTAGTGTGAGTTCTGCTTTGAAGACATTATAGGATTCACCTGTAAATCCAACTGGTCCTGGGCTTTTCTTGGGTGGGAGATCTCATTGCTGTTTCTATTTCAATGCTTGATATGGGTATGGAAGGTGTTTAAATCATCTTGGTTTAGTGTCAGCTTATTGATATCTGTTAGAAAGTCATCCATTTCTACAGAAGGGAACCTTACTGCATTGTTGATGGGAGTATAAACTTGTTCAACCACATTGGAAAGTCGTTTGGAGGTTGCTCAAAAAACTCCACATAGAGCTCCCCTGTGACCCAGCAATCCCACTTTTGGGCATTTACCCAAATGATCACAAACAAGACCCCACTAAAGCTACCAGCACAACTATGTATATTGCAGCCTTATTACCATAGCTAAGATATGGAACCAACCCAAATGCCCCTCAGTAGATGAATGGATCAAGAAAATGTGTTATATAAACACCATGGAATTCTGTGCTTCCATCAGACAGAATGACATTGCCCCATTTGTTAGGAAATGGGAAGACTTGGAAAAAATGATATGAAGTGAAGTAAGCCAGGCCCAAAGAAACATAGGTTCCATGGGTTCCCTTATTTGCAATAACTAGTATATGTCTGAGACAAGCAGAAAAAGTCAGATAAGTTGATGTTAGGTGAAATTAACCCCAATATAAGGATTCAAAAGCTTTTTCTTTCATGTGATTGTTTCTAACATATTCATAAGATGATTTCTTTGTTGCTTTGTATGTCCCTCCCCCACAGTATAACCTCTGCTTTCACTGTATTTGATGTCAGTATAATTTGTAGGGAGGAAGGGAAAAAACAAATCTTTTAAAAAGGGATACAGGTGGATCCATTGCAACAATGAGATGTACAAGTTGTTATGTCAAAAAACGGACTTTACAACTTTGGCCCAGGGCAGGGGGGTGGAAATGGGAAGGGATGGGAAGGGGAAACAAATTAAGAGACAACAATGCTTGATAAGAAATGTACTCATTACCTTTTCAGGTAATTGTAACCCCTCTGCACAGTATTTTCACAATAAAAAAAGACAATCGTCCATTTCTACCAGATTCTGAACCTTATTAGCATAAAGTTTTGAGAAGCATTCCCTTGCAATCTTCAGAATGTTGGTTGTTTCTGTGGTGATGTTTCCATTCTCATCCTTGAGTTTATTTGGGTATGTTCTTTTCTTTTTCTGATAAGATTTGCTAAGGGTCTGTCAATTTTGTTAATTTTTTCAAAGAACCAACACTGTTTTTTAAACTTTCTATGGTATTTTGGGATTCTAATTCATTTAATTCTGATTTGATTTTAGTTATTTGTTTCCATCTACTGGGTTTATCTTGCTGCTTTTTTTCAAGGAGCTTTAGGTGCCCTGTTAAATTGTTGCTTTCAGATCTCTCCAATTTATTGATGTAGAACCATGAGCTATCACCTTGCATCTGAGTACTGCCTTTGCTGTGTCCCCGAGAAGCTGGTAATTTGTGTCTTCATTGTGTTGAGAATTTCCTTTCTAATCTCTTCCATGACCCACTGGTGGTTCAACTTAAATTGTGTTTCTTAAGAA
>NW_012282814.1:0-1697 GCF_000151885.1 Dipodomys ordii
AGCTGCTGGCAGGTGCTGTTCTGGTCCTGTCAGGTGCTTCTGAAGCCATGGCAGGAGAGAATGGCTCAGACAGAAGGACACAGCCATGAACTGGACATTGGGATACCTAGCTTTCACCCTGCTTTCAGTTAGTTCATGGGCCCAAGAAGAAATCAGTGCTTTTTTTCTGCAACAGAAGCTGATTTTAAGTAGAAGAGGTTGCCACAAATTTCACTGAAATCTGGGATAGAACGCCACACCGCTACCTCCTTTCTAGGCTCCTTTGGTAGCAAATGGGAAACACTCCACATGCAAACCAGACGTGTCGCTTCCAAGAGCTCTCCATTGTCAGCTGCCTTGCAGAAAAAAAGCAATGGTCTCTATGTGTGTAATTAGCATCACAGGTAACTTCCATTTCCTGTTTGAATCCTTCACTTAACAAGCAAGTTTTCAAACTATACTCATTGTCCATAAGCATACTTGTCCAAAAGGAAGATGTTAAAAGATGACTATGCCTAGCTTACAATATAGCCGGACAATAAATCAATAAATGCCCCTGTTCTCAGTTGATAGGTCATATATGGGGATTTGAGTTATGACAAGCTGTTTCCCAAAAGTCTTTCCAGTCCTTCCCAGTGTGAACTCTGTCTAACCTCTCACTGAATAAGGGCAAGTCTCAGATCAGTAACTTCATCATGTGACTATATTCTCTTCATGTATTTTTTTCTAACACTCATGGACATCTTTTTTTTGGGGGGGGGGTCCGGTTGTGGGGCCTGAACTCTGGGCCTGGGCGCTGTCCCTCAGCTCTTCAGCTCAAGGCTAGTGTTCTACCACTTGAGCCACAGTGCCACTTCCGGCTTTTTTCTTTTTTCTTATGTGGTGCTGAGGAATCGAACCCGGGGCCTTGAGCATGCAAGGCAAGCGCTCTACCACTGAGCCACCTTCCCAGCCCAACTCATGGACATCTTTACAAAATGTTTGCCCTGGTCATGGTGATACTCTTTGTTGTAAGTGCTTGAGAGATATTAGGGTAATTGAACTAGGTCCCATGGATCTGATCTGCTATGGAAACAACAACAAATGCATTTGATCCCATAAAACTGAGACTAGATCCTGTAATATCCTGGGTTTCTATTCTATTCAAGTAAACCCAACTCACAAGTAAGACTGGTCCAAACCCCTGGATTTTGCACATAATCTTATTCCAAGGCGGTGAGTCTGATAAAAACTAATTAGCAGTATGGAAATTGTCTGATGACTTGTTAAACTTATTACAAAACTACTCTGGATTCACTAAATCCACCCTTCTCTGGCTTCCGCTGGACCCATGTGGCAAAAACACACATCAGTCTTGCATCCTGATTACTGTCAATAAGAGTCATGATAACAGACCATACATTCCCACTTCTGGAATCACCTAGCTATGTACCCTGTCAAAGCACTAGGCAAAGGCCACCAGTGCCCACGAAATACAACAGTGTATTTACCTGCCAGACAATAGAACAAACCAATAAGGGATTCACTCAGTACTTGACTCTTAGTGTGATTTGCCTCTGAAGTGGACCCAGAAAGTAAGTCTCAGGCATAGAGAGAGGACTTCATTCACAGAGAAATATTCAGAGGTGGAGTTTCTGGGAAATTATTATATCATGAAATTCCTGACCTAATTGATGAATGGATCTTTTCATGGACTCACAATTGGATGGAACTATTGG
>NW_012282815.1:0-1324 GCF_000151885.1 Dipodomys ordii
TTTTTTTTTTTTGCCGGTCGTGGGGCCTGAACTCTGGGTCTGGGTGCTGTCCCTCAGCTCTTCAGCTCAAGGCTAGCGCTCTACCACTGGAGCCACAACACCACTTCTGGCTTTTTCTGTTTATGTGGTGCTGAGGAATCGAACCCAGGGCCTCATGCTTGCAAGGCATGCACTCTATCGCTGAGCTACCTTCCCAGCTCCTCCTCCATATTTTGTATCTGTTTTCCAGCTGAGGTTAACAGTCCTCTCTTCCACCACCCCTCTCATATATATATATATATATATATATATATATATTTATTTATTTATTTATTTATTTTTATTTATATATAATGCCCATGGATGCGGGCAGTGGTGAAAGTGTACTAGCTGTTGGTATAGATGTTTACAGTCTTTTCCTTAGTGTGCCTTAAAGCTTGTATTAAGGCAAGTAGTTCTGCTTTTTGAGCCGAAGTTCCCGCTTAAGGCCTGAGACCACACTGTCTTTTCCTGGCTCCCCACTGCTGCCCCTGCGTACCTGTCTCCGTCCTGGACGCAGCTGCTTCCATCGGTGAACAAGGTCTCCTCCGGGTTCTCAAGGGGCACATCACTCAGATCTTCCCTGGCCAGCAGCTGGCTGGTCTCTTCCCAGTCATGGGAGTGGCCCAGTCGTGAAGGCATCCAGGAGCAGGGAGGCAGGGTTTAAAGTACCGGTTTGGATAAACTTAAGTCTTGGGTGGTCTAGCATTTGCACTTGGTACTGAGTGACACGTGCATTAGGGAGCCATCGTCCCCACGGGCCTTTTAACAGGGTCTCCACTGCATGTGGAGCTGTCCCTAATAACAAACACTTGCCCAAAAGTCAATTCATCAGCTTTCTTTACTAAAGTTGGGGTGGCTGCTACTGCCCGGACAGAGGCAGACGTGCCATCCTGAGGCTGCAGGGTCTAGTCTGTTAGAAATGGAGGCCACAGGTCTCTTCATGGCCCTCTGGCTTGGGTCAGCACGCCCTTGGCTACTCCTCTTTGTTCTGAGACCAAGAGCTGGAAAGGCTTTTGTCAGTCCTGAGGTGCCAGGGCTGGTGCTGATGTCAGGGCTAGTTTTGGGTTTTCCAAAGATATCCTGGCTATGGCTGAATACAAATCCTGGAATCCAGGGGCGATAGTAACTGGCGGCTCCTAAGAGTTCCTGAGCCTGCTTCTTTGTCTTTGGGGGAGAAATCTTTTCTATCCTTCTCTGAGATAGTTTCCTTGACCCTCCTTTAACTCAGAGCCCCAATAAGGCTCAGGGTAGGCCCAGCTGTGTCTTTTTTTTGCTGAGACCTTGTAGCCTGGTATGTCAAGTT
>NW_012282816.1:0-1029 GCF_000151885.1 Dipodomys ordii
AATTGTAACCCCTCTGTACAGTATGTTCACAAATAAAATTAAATTAAATTAAAAAAAAAGAGTAGGAAGAGGAGGAGGAAGAGGAAGAGAGGGAGAGAGAAGAGAGGGAAGAGGAGGGAGGCAGCCAGGCTTGGGAAGCACTTAAGCAGTAGGCCAATCACTTGCCTAGTGTATGTGAGGCCTGGGTTCAGTCCCCACTATCTCTGACCAAAATTTCTTCTAAATCACCTCCTATCACTTACAGCCACAGCAAGTGTCACGGTGAATGAATGGATACATCAGAGCTGAGGTGACACCTGTGTTCACAGCGTGAGGCATCCTTAGCAGCAGAAAAATGAGACATAAGTGTCCTAGTGGTGGGCAGGCACAGGGAGGCCAAGCTCCTAGCTCTGCTTCCACGACACTAATGGCTGCCTTGCTAGCAGAAAGGGCAGAGGCCCCAGTCTGTCTTCTGGGAAGCCAGAGTGGTCTTAAAGGCCCCTGTCCCCAACCAATTAAGAAAGACAATGCGTATATAGAATAATATTTATTGAAATGAACTATAGGAAATGGAAACAGGAGGGTTTTTTCTTGTTAGTTTTCTTCTCTTTTTTTCTTGCTTAGCTGGCTTTGGGAGGGGGAGGAGAGGCCCAGAAATGGAGCAGTAGTACTCAGTACACACCATGTGGGAAATTAACTACACAACTTGTGGGTGGGAATGGGAGGGAAAACCTAGGAGAGTGAGGGAAGGGGTGACATTGTCCAATAAGAAATATATTCAAGCTGGGTGCCGTGGCTCATGCCTGTAATCCTAGCTACTCAGGAGGCTGAGACCTGAGGCTCACAGTTCAAAGCCAGCCCAGGCAGGAAAGTCCGTGAGACTCTTATCTCCAATAAACCACTAGAAAACCAGAAATGGCACTGTGGCTCAAGTGGTAAAGAGTTCACCTTGAGCTGAAGAGGGCAGCGACAGTGCCCAAGCCCAGAGTTCAAGCCCTACAACTGACAAAAAAAAAAAAGAAAGAAAAAAGAAATATATTCATTATCTGA
>NW_012282817.1:0-1614 GCF_000151885.1 Dipodomys ordii
ACACACACACACACACACACACACACACACACACACACACACTCACACACACAAAACCCTCAGGTCTAAGCCCATCATTGGTGGCTCACATCTGTAATCCTGATTACTCAGGAGGATTATATTGGTTTGAAGCCAGCCTAAGCAGTAAAGTCTTTGAGGCTCATCTCCTGTTAACTAACCTCTCCCCCCCCCCCAAAAAAAAAAAAAGCCAGAAGTGGATGGTGCCCAGCCCCTGAGTTTGAGCCCCAGTATTGGTGTGGGGGTTGGAGGAAGCGTAGGTCTAACAGCATCAGAAAAATAAACAAGATTGGTTATAACCCAATGAAGATAGTAATGAGAGAGGGGGGGCTGGGCACTGGTTGCTCACATCTGTAATCCTAGCTACTCAGAAGGCTGAGATCCAAGGATATTGGTTTAATAGCTATCAGGACAGGAAATCCTGTGAGACTTGAGACTCGTATCTCCAATGAACCACCAGAAAACCAGAAGTGGAGGTGTAGCTCAAACTAGTAGCTAGCCTTGAGCAAAAGAGCTCAAGTACAGTGCCTAGACCCTGAGTGCAAGCTCTGCAACTGACCAAAAAAGAAAAGAGAAAGAGAAAGGAAGAGAGAGAAAGAAAACAAAAGAAAGAAAGAAAAACAAATGAAACATTCACATGATTAGTTTTAATGAACACGCCAAAGTCCTATTTCTCCAATTCCACAGCTTACAAGAAGACATCATCTTATAGCAAATCTTTCATGTACTCTCTTCTTCACACCCCCAACTACAAAGCCTTTCAGCTTCTAGAAAGCAGGAAATCCTGTATGTCAATCCAGAAGTATTTCTATTTCTCTTTTCTATTTCTCCCTGCTTTATCTTGCTAAATCTTTCTAAACATCAAAAAAGCAGGAAACTACATTTTTTAACCCTCACCACCAGACTTAGATTTACATGTGTAAATATATATATATTTATATAATACTTATAAACTATATATATATATATATATTGCTCAGCAAATGCCTAAATGTCTCACCTCATTATTGCTGGTTTTATTATTTAAAATACTTAGTCATAAAAAGGCAGTACTGTCATTTTCTTTCTTGCTTTCCTTTCTCCTCTAGATATAAAATAAACTAGCCAGGCATTGGTGGCTCACTCCTGTAATCTCAGGAGACTGAAATTTGAGGATTGTGGTTTGAAGCCAGCCCGAGCAGCAAAGTCTGTGAGATTCTTATCTCCAAGTAACTACCCCAAAACCAAGTAACTACCACTTTGAGCTGTGACTCAAAGTGGTAGAGCACAGACCTTGAGCAAAAAACAGCTCAGGGACAATGCCCAGGCCCTGAGTTCAAGCCCCACAACTGACAAAAAGTAAATAAGTAAAATAAACTATATATAGTTCAGAAAAAACAAAACAAAACAAAACTCAGGTTAAAGTGTATGTCACTTGGGTAAAGTCACTTGGGTAAAGTTTTTGGCTGATTTCTAGCTAAATATTTTAACAACTTCCCATTAGAAATGCTGTTTCCTGCCGGGCACTGGTGGCTCACGCCTGTAATCCTAGCTACTCAGGAGGCTGAGATCTGAGGATCGCGGTTCAAAGCCAGCCCGGGCAGGAGAGACCGTGAG
>NW_012282818.1:0-2793 GCF_000151885.1 Dipodomys ordii
ATCTCCAATAAACCACCAGAAAACCGGAAGTGGCGCTGTAGCTCAAGTGGTAGAGTGCTCGCCTTGAGCTGAAGAGCTGAGGGACAGTGCCCAGGCCGAGTTCAAGCCCCACAACCAAAAACAAAAACAAAACCAAAATTACAGAGCAGTAAAGAGTCAGTGCTGTTCACACCTATAATCCCAGCTGCTAAAGAGGCTGAGATCTGAGGATCAGAGTTTGAAGCCAACAGAGACAGGAAAATCTCTGCAACTCTCACCTCCAATTAGCTACCAAAAAGCCAGAAGTAGAACAGTGGATCAAGTGGTAGAGTGTTAACATTGGGGGAGGGGAGATGATTCAGACAGTGCCCAGGCTCTGAGTTCAGCTTCAGCATCAGCACAAAATGTTAAATAGTGGTTTTATAGAGCTGGAGTGTGGACACCGTTTTTCATCCCAAACAAATTTTCTTTCACATACATATATTTCTTTTACAGGGAAGTATGAGAGAAAAAGCATGCTGTACTCCAGACTTTGGAGATGCTGTAGGCTCTTGTTTCCATGGCCCTCCAGGATTCTCAGCAACTGCTCAACAAAGGGAATCCTTACTAACCCACTTCCTACTGCTAAGACCACCCCAATCTGGAAGGTAGGATTCGGTCAAGATGGTTTGCAGATGCCTCTTTAATCACAGTTCACTCCACAGTGATGAGGGGTGGAAGCCGCTGTTTTCAAGTAAATTCACCACACGCACTTGCCCCTGCCCCAAGGGGTACAGCCCCAGCCTCTGACCACAAACACTTCCATTCCCCAGGGAACCTCATCCCCCAGCTGACCAGGAAAATAAGCCGGAAAGGATCGGGAACCAGATGTGTGAATTGGGATTAGGCTCAAAGGTGCCCCTTTTACAAGAAACACACAAATCCCAACCATTGCCACTCAAGGCTAAAATGCCCCCTCAGGGAGGCTGAAAGCCAGAGTTCATTTCATAGCACTTCTCCCAGCAGCAACCTACGTAAGGCCCATCAAGAGATGGGACTTTCCTCTTTGCTGACCCTCAGCTGCTGCTGGTGTGCAGGTCATAAGGAAGCAGCTGGTACTTATGTGGTTGTGGGATGGGAGGTGCCAGAATAAGCAGCAAATCAAATCAGATGTATGTTCTAGGGCTGGGTGGACATGGTAGCAGGATTGGTCACAGTGTCCTCCATTAATTCTTCTCCGGGCGGTTTCTGTTCAGGACAGCTTTAGGGGCAAATTCCAGCTTGTCCTTAAGGCTCACCACCTGGGTATGGTCCTTGCCTAGCAGCTCATCCAGCTTGCGATCCTCTCGGCGCTCTGAGATGCTCTTTTCCTCCTCCACAGGCTGAGGATCCTTTCCCCTGATGAACCATTCCAGGTGGTAGCCCACAGCCCCGACCACGAAGGCCACAGGAAATGTGACATAGGGCGCATAGGTACGCACCATGGTCCAAAACACAGGCCACATGACATCTGCACAAGAGCACAGGTAGCATTAGGAAGAAATGAGCATCCCCTCTCCCACCAAGCATGGACAACCCACAAGGCACTCCACTTACTGAGCAGCTACCACATGCAGAATAACACAGGAGCATACTATGCTTTCGGTGTCAGTGGGTCCCTGAAATAATCTAGAAAACTATAAAGGGTTAAATTGTTGAAGAAGCAGGGAAGAATCTCTACATGTACAATTCTCTCCTGACAACTCTACCCCGGGGTACAGTTGTCCATCTTGCTTCCATACAGCTTCCACCCTGCTGCTGGCCTCAGGTCCTCCCTAGGAAAAGAAGTTCTTCTCTGCTTCATGGTATTTCTCTATGTGTGAATGGAGGAGCTTATTTAAACAATCAAAACCATAATTGATTGCCTAACTATTCTGGATTTAAAATAAATAAGGCTTTAATTTTTTTAATTTTTATTAATTTACTTATTATAGAGGTGATGTACACAGGGATTACAATTGCACGAGTCAGGTAATGAGTACATTTCCTTTCATAGTAAATTTTTTTTTGTTTTTTTTTTTGGTTGAACTTGGCCTTGGCTCTGTCCCTGTGCTAGCGGCTTGAGCCACAGGTTTTCTGAGTGGTTTATTGGAGATAAGAGTCTCACAGACTTTCCTTCCCTGGGCTGGCTTTGAACCGCGATCCTCAGATCTCAGCCTCCTGATTAGCTAGGATTACAGGCGTGAGCCACCAGGGCCTGGCCCAGCTAAGGTTTTTTTAACTTTGGTTTTCTATCAAACTAAACCAGTGGTTTAGTCTTATTGGCCAAACCACTTTAAAATCTTATCTTTACCCAAACCCATACCTTCATACTTTCATAGTAAGCTCCTAAAACTATCACAAATTTTATATATATATATGTGTGTGTGTGTGTGTTAGTAAGCTCCTAAAAACTATCACAAGTTTTATATATATATGTGTATGTGTGTGTGTCTATATATGTATATGCATGTATGTATATATGTACATGCATTTATGTGTATACACACACACACAAAATGACACTCTGAGGACCTAGGACTCAGAAAATCTCTGTAAAAACCACTGTTCACTGCCAGTTGCTAGTGGTTCATGCTTGTAATCCTAGCTACTCAGGAGCATGACATCTGAGGATCACAGTTCAAAGCCAGCCTGGGCAGGAAAGTCTGAGACTTTAATCTCAAATTAACCACCAAAAAGCTGGAAGTGGAGCTGTGGCTCAGGAGTTAGAGCCCTAGCCTTGAGCAAAAAAACTCAGGGACAGCACCCAGGCCTTGAGTTCAAGACCCAGGACCAACACACACACACACACACACA
>NW_012282819.1:0-1630 GCF_000151885.1 Dipodomys ordii
TGGCAACAGATGCACCCTAGCTTCTAGACACCCTGCCCAGACTCTACCTGTTAGCTCACTTAGTTCTGAGCTTCGCAAATTAAGTCTAGGCAGTAGATAATATTGCTATTTTATAGATGAGAAAAGCTTGACATAAGATGCAAAGATGTTAGAGTAAAAATTCACACTTCCAAACATCGACATGTGGTATGAGATGACTCACAGAGCAGGTATTTAATACATCAATTGGCAGAATGACCTCTACTATCTAGTGAGTTCAGAGAAGTCCCTCGGAAGGTATGAACAAGTATTGTAAGAAAGGCAAGAGACGGGCACTGGTGGCTCACACCTGTAATCCTAGCTACTCAGAAGGCTGAGACCTGAGTTAGAGGTTCAAAGCAAAGTCTGTGAGACTCTTATCTCCAATTAATCAGCAAAAATAATGGAAGTGGAGGTGTGGCTCAAGTGGTAGAGTGCCAGTCTTGAGTGAAAAAGCCAAGCAAGAGCACGAGGCCCTGAGTTCAAGTTCCAGTACCAAGACACAAGAAAGAAGGAAGGAAGGGAGGGAAGAAGGGAAGGAGGGAAGGAAGAAAGGGAGGAATGGAGGGAAGGAAAGAAGGAAGGAGGGAGGGAGGGAAGGAGGGAAGGAAGGGAGGGAGAGAAAGATCTAGTTAGCTTTAACATAGCCTTTTATTTATTTATTTTTTTTAAGTTGTGGCTTTAATTAAAATGAATATTAACTGTAGAAACTTAACAGTTTTAGTGTCTTCTGTAGAAACAGAATGAATGACATCAATAACAGAAGAGGGGGCAATAAATGGAGCACAAAACTTAGTACTAAAAATGATATAAAATAATGATGTGATTAAATTATGTGCTAGATAAGGAAACATCCAATGGAACTAGCTGTTCTTAAGTTCATATAGCCAGGGTAAAACTCTGGTCTTTCCACATCCAGGTTGCTGCATTATTCACTTAACATAGCCGTTTAAAAAGAACAAACTGTCCTGGCTCAATATTCAATATTGGAATTTCAAAGGTGTTTGTTTCACTCAGTGCTACTTATTCCCTGAGCTGAAAACAAACTGACACATAATACTCAGTAAATGACTAAGTGAATTACCAGGAAAACCATGTAAAAACCCAACTGTAACAACAACAACAACAAATTAGGCACCTTTGCTTTTATACAGAAAAGGACAAATAAAATTCCCAGGTAAGACCTGTAGGTTCTAATCTCCTCTTCTCCAGCATTCTTAAAGAACTGGGCAGGGACCTTGCCCACTGTGCAGGACTAACCTGCCAGCCTGAGGCTCCTCGGCTGAGAGCCTGCATCAGGCTGGCCAGACTCAGTGTGGGGGAGAGTTACAAGTGGCCCACAGAGCTACTCTGCCAAGGACAGCGCACCCTCTTTCATCTGGCCATGAGGCGGTCAGGTGCTGACAGGATAGACTGTGACCTAATCTGAAGGTGGTGAGCACTTCTGCACGCAGTCCCTCCCCGCCGTGTGGCCAGGGTGGCCTGTGTGCTACCAGAAGAGGAATCCTGGCTGTGTGTGTGTGTGTGTGTGTGTGTGTGTGTGCCGTGTGGCCAGGGTGGCCTGTGTGCTACCAGAAGAGGAATCCTGGCTGTGTGGGTGTGTGTGTGTGTG
>NW_012282820.1:0-2343 GCF_000151885.1 Dipodomys ordii
CCTGAAGCTGTAAAGTTTGTTTTCAACATAGTGTCTTGTACATCTCATTGTTACAATGGGTCAAACTGTATCCTTATTTCAGCATTTTGTTGTTTCCTTTCCCCTCCTCAAATTAGAAAAAGTGTATATACAAGATGCAGGGCACTGGAATCAAATACAGTGAAAACAGGGGTTATACCATGGGGGAAGAAAATACAAAAGAAACAAAAAATATTACACAGTACGTTATAAGTACATTAAAAACAACAGCAACAATGATAAAATCTCTTGTGTCCTTATCTTGGGGTTCATTTTGCTTGGCATTATCTTATGACTCAGCAATCCCACTTTTGGGCATTCACCCAAATGATCACAAACAAGGCTATACTAAAGCTATCAGCACAACTATGTTTATTGCAGCATTATTTACCATAGCTAAGATAATGGAATCAACCCAGATGCCCCTTAGTAGATGAATGGATCAAGAAAATGTGATATATGCCTCTATCAGAAAGAATGACACTGGCCGGGCGCTGGTGGCTAACACCTGTAATCCTAGCTACTCAGGAGGCTGAGATCTGAGGATGGTGGTTCAAAGCCAGCCCGGGCAGGAGAGCCCGTGAGACTCCTATCTCCAATAAACCACCAGAAAACCGGAAGTGGCGCTGTAGCTCAAGTGGTAGAGCACTGGCCTTGAGCTGAAGAGCTGAGGGACAGTGCCCAGGCCCAGAGTTCAAGCCCCATGGCTGACAAAAATAATAATAATAATAATAATAATAAAAGAATGACACTGTCCCATTTGTTAGGAAATGGAAAGACTCGGAAAAAATTATATTAAGTGAAGGAAGCCAGGCCCAAAGAAACATAGGTCCTATGGTTTTCCTTATTTGCAATAACTAGTATATGTGTAGGACAAACAGAAAAGGTCAAAAGCTATGTACCTATGACTGGATAAGCTGATGCTAAAATTTAGAATTTTGTCACTATAAAATTATATCATTGTGCAGTTGAATATTCTTTATTTAAATTTCCTGGATCCAGAGGGATTTTGTATTTTAATTTCCCCAAACTTTGGACTATCTGTATATAATGAGACAACTTGAGGATGAAACTCAACTCTAAACTTCTATGGTTAACATATATTGTATAGACACAGGCTAGATATATAATTCCATGCAATATCTTTAGCGTGACTGTGTTTTTACTGTGATCGCTCACTTGGGGTTGGGGTAGAATTTTTCACTTAGGGTGTTGTGTTGACACTTAGAAACTTCAGCATTTTTTTGAGTTTTCAGATTAGAAAAGCCCAACCTAGACCGTTTTGTCTATCTCCCATAAGTTATTGTATTTTATGTTTTAATTTTCATTCCTTCTTTGACACATCATTGACTCAAGTGTGTATGTGCATTTTCATTCTTATATGCTTGTAACTTCCAGTTCTTGGTGAGCTATTGATTCCTAATTTAATGTAATCATGTTTAGGATAGATGCTAGGTAAACTTTCAGTGCTCTTAAATTTGTTAGTGCTTGTGTTGGGTCTGTCTTATGATCTATCATGGAGAACTTTGGAAATAACAATAGAAATGTAACTTGTACAAAGAAAGACTATCAGCTGTTCTTCCAGAAGAACCCTTACAAGCCAGAAAGATGTGGGACCTATAAGATTTATAGAAGAGGAAAATATAAAAGAATCAAAGTATATAAATACAAAATAAAACATGCAGAAGGCATCAAAAGAGAAAAAGGGCACATGAGATCTATAAGGTAAATGGAAGAAAGTAAAATTCTTTGGTCATTTCTCTCTTCTCCTTCTAGAAACAGTGTATATTTGGTATACGTGATGATATGCTTTAAGTCCATTAAGCCATCTCTAATGTTTGTGATTATTTTTCTTTTCTCTCTAGTTGGATAGACCTTTTTTCAAGTCTAATGGTTCTGTTCTGCTTAGTCTATTATTGAACATCTCTATTGAAATTTTTAGTTCAGATATTAGAGCCTTCAGTTCCAAGATTTCAGTTTGGAAACACACACACACACACACACACACACACACACACACACACACACACATTTCCTATCTCTTTGATGAAATTCTTATACACATTATTCTTCTAAGCTTATTGGACATTTTGTGATAATCATCTTGAATTTCCTGTCAAGTAATTATATGTGTATGTGTGTGTGTTTATGTTGTTAGAACTAATTTATGGGATTTTATCTTGTTTCTTTGTTTGGATTGTGTTTCCTATTTCTTTTCTTTTCTTTAATTTGGGTCCGGTCATGGGGCCTGAACTCTGGGCCTGGGCGCTGTCCCTCAGCTCTTCAGCTCAAGGCTAGCGCTCTACCACTTGAGCCACAGTGCCA
>NW_012282821.1:0-1897 GCF_000151885.1 Dipodomys ordii
AGTGCTTGCCTTGCAAGCATGAAGCCCTGGGTTTGATTCCTCAGCACCACATAAGCAAAAAGAAAAAAGCCGGAAGTGGTGCTGTGGCTCAAGTGGTACAGCGCTAGCCTTGAGCTGAAGAGCTGAGGGACAGCGCCCAGGCCCAGAGTACAGGCCCCACGACTGGACCCAAAAAAAAAAAGAAAAGAAAAGGCTGGAAGTGGCACTGTGGCTCAAGTGGTAGAGTGCTAGCCTTGAGCAAGAGAGCCTCAGGACTGGCAAAAAAAAAAAAAAGGCTTAAGAGACAGGCACTGGTGGCTCACGCCTGTAGTCCTAGCTACTCAGGAGGCTGAAATCTGAAGAATGTGGTTCAAAGGCAGCCAGGGTAGAAAAATCCATGATACTCATATCTCTAATTAACCACCAGAAAACTGGAAGTGGTGCTGTGGTTCAAAGTGGTAGAGCACTAGCCTTGAGTGAAAAAGCCCAGGAACAGTGACCAGGCCCCAATTTCAAGGCCCACAACTGACCAAAAAAAAAGAAAAAGGCTTAAGAGAAAAAATATATATCTCTATCATATATCCATCAAAAAAAGTAAAATGGGAGAGCTAGTCGTTGTGGTACACCTGCAATCCTAGTACCTGGGAAACTGAAGGCAGGATGATTGTGAGTTCAAGGGCAGCCTGGGCTACACAACTGGTCTCAATTAAAAAAAAAGTAAAAAGAGGTTGAGATTTGAGGATGATGGTTGGAAGCCAGCCTGAGCAGGAAAGTACTTAAGACTCTTACCTCTAATTAACTTCCAAAAAGCTGGAAGAGCTGTGACTCAAGCGGCAGAATGCTAGCCTTGAGCAAAAAGATTAGGGACTGTGCCCTAGCCTTGAATTCAAGCCTCAGGCCTGGTGCACACACAAAAAAGGAATAAATTAGAGTAAACTTATTTTAGAACAAGGAAACCAAATGAAATATAATGATAAATATCAATATAGGTTAAGTATTAAAATAATGATTTGGGGCTGGGAAGGTGGCTCAGTGGTAGAATGCTTGCCTTGTATGCACGAGGCCCTAGGTTCAATTCCTCAGCACCACATAAGCAGAAAAGGCCAGAAGTGCCACCATGGTTCAAGTGGTAGAGCGCTAGCCTTGAGCTGAAAAGCTGAGGGACAGAGCCCAGGCCCAGAGTTCAGGCGCCAGGATTGACAAAAAATAAACAAATAAATAAATAAAATGATTAAAATGAGCAAAGTCTAAAACCAGACTAATGTGTTTAGGGACAAATATACAGATAATAAGCTTTAAAGAAAAGAAAGTGAATGATTAACACAAAATTCAGGATGGTGATTACCCCTGGAAGGAGAGAAGGTTTTCATCAGAAGGAGGCAGCTTCAAAGAGCTGGTAAAGTTCTGCTTCTCAAGTTGAATAATGAGGGAAAAAAGCTGCTCACTTATTATAGTTATATAAATCACAAATACAAGGATGTGGATTTATTTCTGTATTTCTGTTTTTTTTAAAAAAAGTCATTAATAACCAGGTGCTGGCTTACTTCTGTAATTCTAGCTACTTAGGAGGCTGAGATCTTAGGATTATGGTTTGAAGCCAGCCTAAGCAGAAAAGTCTGTAAGACTCTTATCTCCAATTAACTACCAAAAAGCCTGAAGCAGAACTGTGGCTCAAGTGGAAGAGCACTAGCCTTAAACAAAACAAAAATCAAGGCTAACATCCTGGCCCTGAATTCAAGCCCCAGGAACAGCACAAAACAACTACAACAGAAACCCATACTAACAGGCTAAGCTCATTACTATTTCTTTTTTTTTTTTTGCCAGTCCTGGGGCCTGAACTCTTGGCCTGGGCGCTGTCCCTCAGCTCTTCAGCTCAAGGCTAGCCGCTCTACCACTTGAGCCACAGTGCCACTTCCGG
>NW_012282822.1:0-1971 GCF_000151885.1 Dipodomys ordii
AGGCTCTCATGCATGCAAGGCAAGCGCTCTACCACTGAGCCATCTTCCCAGCCCATTCATGAGACTCTTATCTCCAATTAACTTCCTGCAAAAGCTGGAAGTGGCACAGTGGCTCAAGTGATAGAGCACTAGCCTTGAGCACAAAAGCTCAGGGACAGTGCCCAGGCCCCAGGATTGGTCCAAAAAAAAATGTGAAGTAGCCTACATTACAAACTTACCTGTGAGGTGCTAGAGCAGCGGTGCATGTTCAAGCCACTCTGAGATGACAGTTTTTTTTACTCCCTTCTCCTCAGCCAGGATGACCTTTCAAGTACTTGAAGAATAGCTGTGAGTAAAGAAGTTCAACTCAGAGTGATCGCCTGGTCTAAGGCACCTAGTACTCCACTGCACCAAACACAGGCTCATCAGACTCCAGCTGTCCTGTGGCTCAGAGGTGAGCAGCAAGGCTCCCTGGGCAGCATAGTCAGATAATGAATGGCACCTTACAGAGGTGCCCTGGTATTGAGATGTTAGTTGTCAAACAGTTGTAAAAGAACCTAGTAAGGGAGATGAACAGAGGAGGAAAAGGTTTAGTGAGCTTTGAGGTGTGTGGGGGGAGGACCTGGGTTATTGGACTCCTTCCTAAGGGTGCTTATCTTGTGCACAGGTGACCTAGGTGCATCTCATATGCCAGCTGGAGCCTGTGACAAAGACCCACCCTTGAATAGCAGCTTACATGTGTCACTGAGCAGCCTGGTGCCTGGTCAGTTCGCTGTTTCTGTAAGATTGCCGTCCTAAAAATAGATTTTCCAAAGACTCATGTGCAATTATTGATTGGCTGGAGAAAGTAACAAGCATGGGATTAAAGGTTTTTTATTGAAATGTCTGTCATAAGATTTGATCCTGTTATGGATATTTTTTTCACTACATTTGAACACAACAGGAACTCTGGGAAAGTCCTGGATAGATTCCAGTGGTAGAATTCCTGCCATACTGTCTGGCCTTCCTGGGTCTCTGGAGGCCTAGATCTCTCCCCCTGTGGAGACAGGGGTAGGGACACATCACACTTATGAGTGTTGTGCAGAGTGTTAGGAATACTGTGTTTGGTGACCAGGGGATTACTAAGTATTTTGTGCTATATGCTGGTCCTGCACCATGAACTCAGGGCCTAGACTATGTCCCTGAGATTTCCTCTCTCCCCCACCCAGGGCCAGCGTACTACTGCTTGAACCATCGCTCAACTTCTGGTTTTTTGTGTGATTAAATTGACTTAAGAGTCTCACAAACATTCTTGTCCAGACAGACTTTGAATTGTGATCCTCAGATCTCAGCCACGTAAGAAGATATGATTACAGGCGTGAGCCACTAGTACCAGGCAACCAAATATTTTAAAGTCTCCAAAAGTGAGGCTGACAATGAGGATTGTCATGGCAACAAGTATGAAGCTAATGATAATCTGAGACAAACAATAATGTGATATTGATCATATCTTTAGGTGTCAGGAACACACAGGTATCACACCAAGGCAGTGCCATGCTCTGCATGGTTATATCCTCACCAGAACTGCAGAGCACCGCAGAACCCTGAGCCTTGTGTCTCCCTCAGAAGCCTCAGGCTGTCTGTAATTTGCCAACCTTAGCTACACTGATGAGAAAGATGTCTCTGAGAACAGGAAATGGAACCATTGTCCAGGAATTCATCTTGGAGGGATTCCCGGCCGTCCAGCACCTGGGGAAGATTCTCTTCTCTGTGCACCTGCTGGCCTACCTGGCCTCCATCACAGGAAACATGGTCATCATCACCATCACCTGTGCCGACGCCCATCTCCAGACACCCATGTACTTCTTCCTCTGCGTTTTTTCTTTCATTGAGTGTTGCTTCACCAGCACAGTTATTCCCAAGTTGCTGCTCATTTTTCTTTTTGGCAGGCAGACCATTTCTTTTGCTGCCTGTTTCATACAAGCATTTGTCTTTATCTTTGTGGGATCATCT
>NW_012282823.1:0-1879 GCF_000151885.1 Dipodomys ordii
TTCTTTTTGCTTATGTGGTGCTGAGGAATCGAACCCAGGGCCTCATGCATGCAAGGCAAGCACTCTACCACTGAGCCACCTTCCCAGCCCGAGAATCATTTTATTTTAAAGAACTTTACTAACCAATAATCTGGAATGATACCATGCAGTATGACTTGTAACTAGTCCTAATCCATGACAAAAACAGTTGACTAAATTTGCAAACCAACTTTATTGTTCTTGGCAGGTTTCTCCACAAAATGATGGGGGAGGAAGGCTCCTAGACATATAGAAAACAAGAAAAAATGTTTACATTAATTATGATGAAATTGTTAAGTTCCTAATTGGCAAAGATGTAGAAGGTTGCTGAGAGATCTCTATGAGTGTGAACAGGCAGGGGCTGAGAAGAGGACTTGTTTGATATTAGCGATCTGGTATAGACTGGAACAGATGAATCAGAGCAGGCCATCAGTCAGCACTGGTGGTTTGTTGCTTAGTATTACTGGGAGCAAATGTCTCCCACAGCCCTTTGACTCATGTCTCAATTTTCTGGGTGTTGAATTTGAGGATGCCTCCTCTGAAGAGTTCTCTCATGGAATTTCTCCTAGGGATATACATGGAAGTCAGTTGACATCATCAGAAGTTTGGACCTGATTGTCTAGCATAGCAGTCTCAGGCTATTCAGACTATTTCCACAGCAGCTGGCTTTCCCTAGAGAGTCCCAAGACACCCAAGGGGAACTACCATAAGCTTCCCTGATCACATCTGACCTTGGCCACGCTCTATTGGTTGAAGCAAAGTTGCTCATATTTGTGTGAAGTAGATACATACTGAACCTCTCATTGGAATCAAAGGATTTTCAGTAATAATTATGGGACAGAGCAAAAGAGTCTCTCGCTAGCTATGTTGACACTCAGAGGGCCTAATCTGGATACAGAGTGAGGAGAGGAAGACCTAGAATCTATCATTTTTAAAGACAGACTGGCAGGGCCTGATAGTGAGTTGGATATTGGAAGTGAGGACATGGAAGTAATTTTCATTGAGGGCTGAATTTCTGGGTACAGCAAAGGCATGTGTGATGTCATTAATAGAAAGGGAATATAGAAAAAGCAGCATATACACACATCTTTGGGAGTAGAATAGGCAAAGTCCCTATAAGTAATAACAAAATAGAACTATAGAAGTACCGAATTACAAACTGAACTATGGTGCAAACGAAATAGTACTGAGAGTACAGCATGTCTTAGGGGAATGTCTCTGTGAGGTGACAGGTAAGCTGACACCTAAAAAATAAAAATGAAGCCATCCATATGGCTTCATCCATATGAGAAAGAAAAAGTCAATCGCAAGTCAAGAGGAAGGTGCTCCGGAGGAATTCGAAGTAAACAGATGCTAGATGATAGAGCTCTGATATGCCATGATACAAACTTAAAACTTTAAAGTTAAAAATCAAGAGAATAACTGTAACAGAATCCAAGTTACTGTTCTAAACAATAATCTTGAAAGGTATGGACAGAGTGAACAAAGAGGTTGGGAAGACACAGAAATAAGGAATTAGAAAGAAATAATAGAGTCCTGTGCGGTTGGCTCATGCCTGTAACTTTAGCTACTCAGAAGGCTGAGATCTGAGGATCAAAATTCAAAGTTAGCCTGGATAGGAAAGTCTGTGATACTGTTGTCTCCAATGAACCAACAAAAAGCCTGAAGTGGGGCTATAACTCAGGTGGTAGAATACTGGCCTTGACTTAAAAACTAAGTTACAGTGCCCAGGCTCTGAGTTCAAGCCCTACCTCCAAAGAAGAAAAGAAAGAAAGAAAGAAAGAAAGAAAGAAAGAAAGAAAGAAAGAAAGAAAGAAAGAAAGAAAGAAAGAAAGAAAGAAAGAAAGGAAGGAAGGAAGGA
>NW_012282824.1:0-1595 GCF_000151885.1 Dipodomys ordii
GCTTTTTTCTTTTTGCTTATGTGGTGTTGAGGAATTGAACCCAGGGCCTCAGGCATGCAAGGCAAGCGCTCTACCACTGAGCCACCTTCCCAGCCCCAGATATGCTCAAGGTTTTCTAATATCAAAGTGTATTTAAAATATTTTTTTAGCTATGTGACTCACGCCTGTAAACCTTACTACTCAGCAGGATGAGATCTGAGGATCACAGTTCAAAGCCAGCCCTGGCTTATCTCTAATTAACCAACAAAAAGCCAAAAGTGGAGCTGTGCCTCAAATGGTAGAGCATCAGCTCTGACCGAAAAAGCTAAGGAATAGCACCTAAGGCTCTGATTTCAAGTCCTAATGACATCCTAAAAAAAAAAAAAAATGTGTCTTAAAATTCATGTATACTTCATTTCCTTAATACATGACATAATAATTTCTCCTAAAATCTGTCACTAGAAAATGAGAAGTAGGAAATACATATGAATATATCCAAGATAATGGTTAAAAAAAGGCATACTTGTATCTTGCGTAGCAAATATTAAGAATTCAACATGTTTTCCAATATCATTTAAAGATTAGAAGGAAAGGAGAGGCACGGCTCCAGTGGTAGAGCACCTACCTTGCAAGTATGAAGGCCTGAGTTTACCTCAGAATGGCTGTGTGTGGGTGAGGGGTGTGAGAGGACATGGCTCAAGTAGTAGGCAGAGGACTTGCTGGGCCCTAGGTTCCAATCCCCAGTACTGAACAAGAAATAGCATTAAAGATGAAAAGGGGCAATCTGTCAGTGTGGGCTGTGAAAACACTGCAGGCGGGGAATTAAGTTACCCAGGTGGTGGTTTTGGTGTTGTGGTCAATGAAGAAGGGCCTTCCATTTGGTGCATGGCGGACCTCCCAGCCTTTAGGAAGGAATCCTTGTTCAATTTCAGATGGCTGTGTCACCTGCAACGCTGGGTCACTGGCGGGAAGCAGCGGCTGAGGGCCTGCCGAGCTCTGGCCTGATGGCAGCTGACTGGTGTCCATGGTGGGCTAGTGTATCAATTAAGTCACATGGTTAAAAACAACAACAAACTTTGTGTGTGTGTGTGTGTGTGTGTGTGTGTGTGCGTGTGCGCGTGTGCACTAGCTCTGAGGCTTAAACTCAGTGTCTAGGCACTGTCCCAGTCCGTGAGCTTTTTTGCTCAAAGCTAGCACTTTACCACTTGAACCACAGCTCCACTTCTGTGCTTTTTTTTGGAAGTAGAGGTAAGAGTCTCATAGACTTTTTCTGGACAGGCTGGCTTTGAACCACAATCCTTAGGTCTCAGTCTCCTGAGTAGGTAGGATTACAGGCACGTGCCTGACCACACTGTATAATTTTACAGAGTACTTGCAAATAGCCCTAGTTACAAAGATAGCTTAACACGCACACGCACAGAATATACACTTGCAAATAGGCCCTCAATACTTGAGGATCATTTTTCAAATGTAGTTATGACATAATTTTAATTTTTCCCTGTTTTGTTTTGGTTTTTGTCGGTCATGGGGCTTGAACTCTGGACCTGGGCGCTGTCCCTCAGCTCTTCAGCTCAAGGCGAGCGCTCTACCACTTGAGCTACAGCGCCACTTCCGGT
>NW_012282825.1:0-1347 GCF_000151885.1 Dipodomys ordii
CCACGATCCTCAGATCTCAGCCTCCTGAGTAGCTAGGATTACAGGCGTGAGCCACCAGCGCCCAGCTCGATTATTATCATTTTAAACATTCAACATAGTGTGTTTTACTCCTAGAAATGAACAGTTCTCAGACTCTTACAGCATTTCTTTCTTTCCTTATCATAGGTCCTGATGTATTTAGTAAGAGCCTTGCCCTTCAAGCCCAGAGAAGATTCTGAGCAAAATAGCTAGCAAAACCATGCCTACATGTTGACAGATGACACCAGCAATGAGATTTGATGATTATTTTTGAGATAAGGGCTCACTCTCTACATTGGTACATGCCTGAGTCATGCTCTGCCTACTTTAGGTTTCCTGTGTAGCTAGGATAGTAGGTCTATGCCACCTCACCCAGCCTCACCCAGCTGTTGGTTGAGAAGGGGTTCTTCTCAAACCTTTCTGACCAAGCTGGGTTCAAACTATGTTCCTGCCAATATCAACCTCCCAAGTAGCTAAGATGATAAGTATGAGCCACCGGTGCTTAGTGCTGGCCTTGTATTTTTATTTTTTAATTTATTTTTAGTTTTATTATTGTCAATCCTGGGGCTAGAACTTAGGGCCTAGGCACTGATCTCTAGTCCGTTCTTTCTTTCCTTCCTTCTTTCTTTCTTATCAATCGTGGGGCCTGACCTCTGGGCCTGGGTGCTATCCCTCAGCTCTTCAGCTCAAGGCTAGTGCTCTACCACTTGAGACACAGCACCACTTCTAGGTTTTTCTGCTAATGTGGTGCTGAGGAATTGAACTCAGGGCCTCATGCATACAAGGCAAGCACTCTACCACTGAGCCACCTTCCCAGCCCCTCCTTAATCCTAATTACATTACAGACTGTGTGCTTTGAGAAGAAATGACAAAAAGGGTATGGGAAGGGGCTGTTATATGGGGAAAAAAGGGTAGGTGTAACCTTGTGGTAGATGTCTTGCCTGGCATGTGCAAGGTCTTGGGTTCAATTCCCTTGCATCCACACACATAAAACCACTTCACTGAAAATAAATAAATAAATAATTAGTATGGTAGGGGAAGGTGAAGAAAGGGATAACGATTTCCAAAAAGAATTATCTTCATTACCTGACTTATGAAATGGTAACATTCTTCCTCTACCCCCCCCCATCCCGTACAAGACCTTAATAATAACAATGAAATTACATTTTAAAAAATGAGTATGGGGGCTGGGAAGGTGGCTCAGTGGTAGAGCGTTTGCCTTGCATGCCTGAGGCCCTGGGTTCCATTCCTCAGCACCACATAAGCAAAAAGAAAAAAGCTGGAAGTGGCGCTGTGGCTCAAGTGGTAGAGCGCTAGCCTTGAGCTGAA
>NW_012282826.1:0-1942 GCF_000151885.1 Dipodomys ordii
AAGAGCTGAGGGACAGCACCCAGGCCCAGAGTTCAGGCTCCACGACTGGACCCCTCCCCCCAAAAAATAAATAAATAAAAATAAAACCCACTTATTTAAAAAAAAAGAGTAGTTAGGATCATCATTTCATTTTTCCTATACCCTTATTAAGTCCTCACATGTGTCACCACACTCTCCATGATCGCTCTCAGGATGGGAGCTGACACAGGCCTGTTGCAGTATGAAGGCCCGTATGTGGCTTGTCCTTGAGAGGAGTTTACACTCTGTTGAGGAAGGGAAGGGTAATTTCTAACCTTACAAAACACGGGAGGCCTAGAACAAATCACATTAAATGAAGCAAGCCAAACTCAGATAGACAAACAAGACGTGTTTTCTCTCCTATGTGGAAGCTAGATCTAAAAGATACTGGGACGTGATAAGTTATACAAGACTAGGCATTCACACACAATGAGACCAAAGGAAAACACTCTTAAGGAAAGGAACACAAAGGCACAATATAGACATTATATCAAAATGAACTATACAACTTGTAAGAAGGAAAAATTGTGAGAAAGTGAGGGAAGAGGTGACACTGTCCAAAAAGAAATATACTCAATTACCTGACTTACAAAATGGTAAGCCCTCTGTAATCACCTTCCTAATACGAATATTTTTAAAAATGAAAAACAAGACCTAACATAGTTATATGAGTATTTTCTGAAGTGTTGTAGCTCCTAGAGCTGGAGGAGCTCAGAGCAGGCCGGCTTGCCTTCCCGCCTTTGGAAAGACCAAACCTGTTACCAGACAGTTGGGACAGGAGACAGGAGAGACTATGGATGTGAGACCTGACAGGGAAGCCATTCCTCCAGCGCTACAAAGTCAGGCTTTCTGACCTAAAAGATTTCTCTGAGCTGGCCCAGAAGAGCTTTTTAGGTCCCCATCTATCAGGAAGTATGAGTCCTGTTGTCTTCAGAGCATGAAACTGCTATCCTGAGACTCGAGTGATATGTTTGCAATTTTAAGCGATTTCTACAAATCTCTTCGAGCTCAAGGCCTCGAAGACAACCTTGGATGAAAGAAAGAAGGCAGAGAGGATCAAGGCAGAAGGGGAGGAGGTCCTAAAAGTGACTCAAGAATGTTGTATGAGGGCCTGTTTCACCACCTGTAACTGTGAATCATAATAAAAATCTCTCCTCCAGGCTCCCCACCCCCCCCCCAGCCCCTTGCACTGTTCTCTGAGACCCAGGCTTGGACTGAACACATATGTGTCTAAGTTGGTCGATCTTGTTGTCCTCCAGGGCCGTAAATTCAGACTGCCACAAATCAGCTTCAGTGCAACTTCACCCCCAGACACGCACACACTCACATTAAAGTCCTGGCTGAAATATGGCTGCATGTGTTCTCTCCTGCACCACCAGCCTGCTGGCACTGAGATGCCACCCTGTCAGAGATGGTTTATGGAATGAGGTGGGGAGGGCAGAACACAGTGGCCAGCTACCACCCCAGCAAAGGCGCCAGGCAGCTTTGATCTCCGGCTGGTTAGCCTCCCCATGGATGGGGTCTTATTTGCACACAAGTCTAAAATAGAATTTTCTAAGCATCGTGAATCCTTTGTTTTTGTCCTGTGCACAGACACAGTACTGGCTTCTCTTCTCTTCCCCCAAGTATCTCCTTTACATCTCACTGTCCCCAGCCATATATAGAGGATTGCAAGTCCTTTGCTTCTCCTGGTGCTGACAGTTGACAAAGCCTGTCCATCTGTTTGCATAAAAATGTTTCTTGTGGGGGCTGGGAAGTTGGCTCAGTGGTAGAGTGCTTGACTTGCACGCATGAGGCCCTGGATTCGATTCCTCAGCACCACATAAGCAAAAAGAAAAAAGCTAGAAGTGGTGCTGTGGCTCAAGTGGTAGAGTGCTAGCCTTGAGCTGAAGAGCTGAGGGACAGCGCCCAGGCCCAGAGTTCA
>NW_012282827.1:0-2056 GCF_000151885.1 Dipodomys ordii
GCCTCCCTCCCGCTGCGCGGCCGGACAGTGTGAGGCGGCCGCCGCCTCCCGCCTCGCGCCTTGTTCCTCCCGCCTCCCCGCGCTCCGGCCACCGCCCCCTTCGCTGGGCCCCGCCCCAAGGATTCCGCGCGGCTCCGAGAGCGAGAGGGGCGTGGCTATGGGCGGGGCCGACGCCTAATTGGGCCGCGGGCGCATCCAGGGCGGGAGGGGTAGAAAGGAGGTGGGGCTTCTGAGACGCGGGTGGGAGCCACTAAAGACCAGGGGAGACAGAGAAATAGATGCGCTGGTACTTGGAAATGAAAAGTGGGCTAAAGTCCGATGAACAGGAGCGGATCCTAGAGTATAGGTAGGCATAACGACGGGAGAGAGGGCCACAAGCAGAGCTAGAAAGCGCAAGGTTGGGGTAGGGAGAGGCGAGGCCTCGAGGGTCATTGCTAGGAAGACAGAACTGGAAGGGCAAAGGACCACAACCCGCAGGGGAACAGTAGTTGAGAGGAGTAATGCCCCTTATCTGCTGGGAACGAAGAGATGGAGGACAGGACTAGAAAGGGATGAAGGAAATGAAGAGAAGAAGGCAAAGGAAGAATTGAGAAAGGCCCTTCAACACTCAAGTCTCGCAGCTCACCCAACTAGATCCTTTGCTTTCAAGGTTGTCCAGAGGGATCTCGAGTTCCGAAAGCAGCTGCCTTGACTTCCCCTTTTGTCTGGTTCTGACTGTTCAGAGACCCACCATTTTCCAGGATATTCAACCCCTCCCTCGCCTCTGCTTTCCTCATCCAGTTACCTGACCGGCTATTTTTACCTGGGGGCCTCTTTGCTTGTCTCTTCCCTTGTCTAAGACAAGGGAAAAATGTGGATCCTGAAAAGGTAGAGGACCCCACGTTATTTTTCGATGTTGATCAGTTTAAGTATATCCTTGGCAGTGGTCGAGTTTTTCCAGCAGCTAATCTCCCTAGCCCTTCAGCCTCCCATAGACTTCCCAATTTCTCTCCCCATCAGATCGTATGAGGAGGCTGTCTTCTTCGAGTGCAGTAAAGTGTTTAGGTTGCATAAACTGAAATGTGTCTGCTTCCATCAAAACATTTGTCACATTGTTTGAGGCCCAGTGCTTAGCCACTGCACCTCCTTCACCCTCCTTTAAACCCAGCCCACCAGGAAGGAACCAAAGCCACAAACAAACTTCCAGGCTCTTTTCTCTTGACATCCCTTCCCAGCTCATGATCTCTCCCTGCTGACCCTTCATCGTCCATATGATTCTTTGGCCCTCCCTATCCAAGGCTGAGCATGTTCACCCTCGCCCATAGAATGGCACACAAGGGACAGCGATGTGGGAGCACTTGGCAGTATTTGGAGAGTATCTTACAAGCACTAGGGCCCGGTAAGAGTGATATCACCTCATCACCGAGCCAAAAAAGAAAATTAATATATAGCATTGAATCAGGGTCAGGACCTGTACGTACGATATCTCTTGGTCTTCACATCAATCCGCATGTAAAGCCCATCATTATTCTCATTTTATAGATGGAGAACAAAGGCTCTGTGAAGTTAAGAGATGTGCCCCAAGTCACAAAAGTAAGAAATGACAGAGCCGCAGATTGCAACCCCGCGGTCTGGCTCCCAGCGGTTCCAACCTCCACACGACGACAGAGTCTCTTGGTATTACATTGTCTAAAGTGCGGGGGGGGGGGTGTGGAGAGCGAGGGGGGAGAGGGCAGGAGGCGGCTCAGGGCATCCACCTCCCCGGCCAGGCTGAGTAGTCCACAGCTCCTGGCTGTCAACTGGTCTGCCAGTCCCCACAGTATCTGCGATATTACTCCCATAAAAGCGACCGAACTGTTGACCCGAGGGGCACATGCATGGACTCTGATTTGCGCCGTCCTCTCCCCCTCCCCAGCCCCACCCTCATTCCCTCATTCCCCCAAGCCAGGACTGGTGCAGCGGCCCCTCCTTCGCAGAGCTGCTGGGGCTCGTTCGCCACTCGCCACCCGCGCCGAGCGGGCGGGGGAAGCCGGCTGGCTGCGAGGCCTCGGAGGGGGCGGGAGCAGCCACCCCGGCA